>NC_069504.1:709141717-709331717 GCF_027579735.1 Bombina bombina
CGAGAAGAGTGAGGGGAATTAGTAGTGGTCAGGCTTAGAGGTACCCCACTGTTATCCTCTAAGCGTTGGCTTTTCCCGACAGTATATCACAATTCTTGAGTTGGTGTGAATAAGAACCACAATAGAAACAGTCTTAATCTCCTTCTTCTCTGTCTTTTAGATTCAGAGGGCTTAAGGGAAGAAAGATCCATGGGTGGTTCTTCAGAGGTAAGTGGAGTTGTTGAAGGGGTAGAGGATAGTCTAGTGACTGGAAGGGTAGGAGGACGAGAGGGACGGATTCTGTGAGTTCTCTCTCTCTCAGCTTGTGTTATAAGCTTGTATAATGTGGCTATTCCCAAAGAACCTTAAGTGAAACAGGCTTATACAAAAGGTTATTACCAAGGGAGATAGCTGATTTACTTAGTATAAGTTCTTTTTATAACACTTTACAGAATCAAAATAAAGTGAATAAAACAGATGAAAAGTAGCCTTTGTATGTTTTACACAATTGTAAAGAGTTGTGTTCTTTAAAGATAGAAGGCAGCAAACAAGCAGCTTATTGGTACTTGTATGAGAAATGCAGATTTGTATAGCAAAGTCTCTTTTTAGTTAAGCTTAGAAGTGAGAAACTGCTTTGCAGTCTGCAGTGTCCATATAGCAAGAGGTATCAGGTTACAGCAGGCAAAGTGTGTGATACAGAGAGAAGGAGAGAGCCAGATTTAACCAGGTGTAAGCACTTTAACAGTTTGTATGTCAGCAGAACTTTGAATAGCAATATATACAGCTTGAGACAATTGTATATAAAATTAATGATACTTGCGAGTGAGTTTAGATCTGCAGAGAGCGAAGTTGGCACTGAGTCAAAATGGATCACAGCAGGGAAGCTGTTCTTATTTCCTGGTTGAGGTAAACACTCAGTAACGGAGCTGGCTGGAAAATCAGACTGCAGAGTTATCACAGAATTGCAAGAGTTGCTGCCAAAGTCTTTTTCTTGAAGTGTAAAGCGGCAGGAAATGCTTCTTAGGTTTAGAAGCTGGAGAGATGACAACAAGGATTTCTTTAAACAGGTACAAACGCAGGATCTGTAGATTTTAGCTTTAGAGCTTGAAGCAGAGTGGGAACTACAAACTTCAATTATCAAGCAAAGCACAGGTGTACTGAACACACCTTTAAAGGGAGGTGAAGGAGTGGGTTGGTCTTAGTTCTTAAAGCTACAGGAATATGACAGATCCCCCCTTTCAGGGGCGCCCCCTTCCCGGATCCAAACCTGGTTTGTCAGGATGTAGACGATGGAAGGATGTGAGCAATTGGGGAGCATGTAAATCCTTATGGGGTATCCAAGAATCCTCCTCATGACCATACCCTTTCCAATGTACCAGATACTCAATTGTTCTACCCCGGCGGCGCGAATCCAGAAGTGATTCTACTTCGAATTCCGTTTGATCTTCTATCAGCTGAGGAGAGTCCTTGAAGACTTGAGGAATATGAACATCAGATCCTTGATAGGGTTTAAAAAGAGAGACATGGAAAGATGGGTGTATCCTGTAAGATGCGGGTAGATCAAGAATCGCTGCATTAGTGTTGATCATTCTTTTTATCTTGAACGGACCTATGAACTGGTTAGCTAGTTTTTTGCTTGGTACCTTTAATTTGAGGTTTTTTGTTGAGAGACAAACTCTGTCGCCAACTGAGTATTGAGGTGGAGTTAGATGTTTTTTATCAAAATAACTCTTTTGGGTACATTTAGATTTCTCTAAGTGAATCTTTAGGGAAGTCATAGTTTGTTTCAAATTAGAGACATAATCCAGAGCATAAGGTGATTTTGAGGTGGAGATGAAGTTGGGTACAGTGGTTGGATGGTAACCATAAGTGGCAAAGAAGGGTGAAACTTTAGTAGAAGAGTTGATGGAATTGTTGTATGCGAACTCTGCAAGCGGTAACCATTCAACCCAGTCATCCTGGTTCTGTGAGATATAACACCTTAAGTATTGCTCCAAAGTCTGATTCAGTCTTTCAGTAAGGCCATTAGATTGGGGATGAAATGCTGTTGACATTCTAGAGGAGATCCTTAACAATTTACATAGTTCCTTCCAAAACCTGGATGTAAATTGGGTCCCTCGGTCAGTGACTATAGAGGTCGTTAAACCATGGAGTTTCATGATGTGATCAAAGAATGTTTTAGCGGTTGTGAGAGCGTTTGGAATTCTCTTGAGAGGTATGAAATGAGAGAGTTTAGTAAGATGATCTATAACCACTAATATGGTTGTGAATGAATTAGATGGTGGCAATTCGACTATGAAGTCCATTCCAATCATGGTCCAAGGGACTTCAGGTATAGGTAATGGTTTTAGTAAACCAAAAGGTCTGTGGTGTTCTTTTTTGCAAGCTGCACATACATGACAATCTGACACAAAGGTAACTACATCTTGTCTTAAACCAGGCCACCAGTAATTCCTTGTTAATAAATCCTGGGTTTTAGTGATTCCCGGATGACCGGACATAGGGTTCGTATGATGTAGATGTAGGATCTCCTTCCTTACAGAAGGAGGAACGTATAACAAATTGTTGTAAAAGTATAATCCTGAAGTGGCGTCCTTTACGCAGCATGATGGAATGGTAGAATCTTTTCGTAAAGCTAATAAAATGTATTTTTGTAGGCTAGAAGTTACAGCTATAAACTTGGTCGACGGTATAACTGTTTGTTGTTCTTCCTTTTCATTATGTTTAGTAAAAGAACGGGAAAGAGCATCACCTTGGATGTTCTTTGAACCTGGTCTATATGTGATCTGAAAGTTAAATCGGTCCAGGAATAAAGACCATCGGACTTGTCTTGATGACAAGGTCTTGTTTTTTTCTAAGATATTGTAAATTCTTATGATCTGTAAGAACTGTAAATGGTTTGAGTGTCCCTTCCAGTAGGTGTCTCCAGTGTTCCAGGGCACATTTGATAGCTAGAAGTTCCAGGTCCCCCACGGAGTAATTCCTTTCAGCTATAGACAGGAGTCGAGAGTAAAAAGCTACAGGATGTAGGACAGAAGTATCGGTTTGTTGTTGGGAGAGAATAGCACCAATACCAACAGTAGAAGCATCAACCTCTAACACAAATTGGAATTCTGGATTAGGAAGCTGTAGGATAGGAGCTGAAGTAAAACATTCTTTTAAATGCTCAAAAGCTTGTTGGGCTTCTACAGTCCAAACAAGTCGATTCTTACCGGTTAACTTAGTTAGAGGTTGAACAATGGATGAGAATCCTTTGATGAATCTCCTATAAAAATTAGAGAAGCCTAGAAACCTCTGAAGAGATTTCACAGAGGTGGGTACAGGCCATTTGAGTATGGATGTAACCTTCTCTGGATCCATGTTTACACCGTTAGGGGAGATTATGTAACCCAAAAATGTTATTGTCTTTACATGGAATACACATTTCTCAGCCTTGGCGTATAGCTGATGTTCTCTTAATCTACACAAAACCCATCTTACATGTTTTACATGATCGGTTAGATTTTTGGAGTATATCAAAATATCGTCTAGATATATTACAACACACACATCCATTAAGTCTTTGAAAATATCGTTTATGAAAAATTGACATAACATAACATTATATTGAAAGAGACCATAACGGGTTCTGAATGCTGTTTTCCATTCGTCACCTTTTTATCCTGATTAAATTGTATGCTCCCTTCAAATCTAGTTTGGTAAAAATAGTTGCATCTGTTAACCGTTCAAGTAATTCAGGTATTAAAGGAAGTGGATACCTATTTTTAATCGTAATAGAGTTTAATGCTCTGTAATCAATGATTGGGCGTAAGGTCCCATCTTTATTTGTGACAAAGAAAATGCCCGCTGCTGCAGGAGAGGTTGAGGTAGAAATAAAACCTTTCCTTAGATTATCGTCTAGGTACTCTCTGAGAAATTTTAATTCTTTGTGAGAGAGTGGAAAAATTCGGCCGAACTGTATGATAGACCCAGGTTTAGTATCAATGGGGCAATCATAAGGTCTGTGTGGAGGTAGATTTTCAGCTTCCTTAAGGTCAAATACATCTGAAAAGTCTGAATACTGCAATGGTATATGAGGGTGTAGAGTTTTGATTTCCACACAGGGAAAACAGGTAGCAGAACAGTATGGGGAAGAAAAAGTTACTGTGTTACTGCTCCAGTCTATTTGAGGGTTGTGTTTCCTTAACCAAGGATAACCCAATATTAAGGGGTGTAGTGAGCTAGGAATGATATCAAACGTAATGTATTCTGTATGACCCATGTTACAAGAGACAAGTAAGGGAACAGTATGGTGTGTGATTGGGCCTTTTAAATAAGTAGAGCCATCAATAACCTTCACATAGATAGGGGTTTGCTTTTGCACACAAGGTATTTTATTAGTATATACAAGGGTTTTGTCAATGAAGCTTCCATAAGCTCCAGAATCAATCAGCGCCTCAGTCTTGAGATGATGCTGGTCCCACTGCAAAGACAATGTGAATGTTAATTGTGATTCATGAATGTTATCAGTATTTGGGTTAACTATAAGACTCTTACCCCTTTTTTGCCTGTTCAGAATAGGGCAGGAGGAGACACTGTGTTCTTTATTCCCACAGTACATACAGAGGTTTGATATCCTCCTTCTCTGTTTCTCTTCTTGGGATAATGGTCCACGGATGGCCCCAATTTCCATGGGCACAGGGGCAGCGGGGGTCTTTTCAGCATGAGTGGGTGTAAACCTTTTGAGGTAAGTCTCTGGGTGTTGTTTTTCGGCTCTCCTCTCTCTGTATCGTCTGTCCATTGCTATGCATATCTTTATGAGGGATTCCATGGTGTCTGGAGGTTCAATGCGAGAGATCTCATCCTTAAGGTGTTCAGAGAGACCTAAACGAAATTGGTTTTTTAAACTTACAGTATTCCACTGCGAATCTGTGGCCCAGAGCTGGAAATCTGTCACATAGTCCTCAACTGGACGTTTGCCTTGCTTCAGGGTGCGCAAAATTGTTTCTGCGGTTAACTGGGTGTTGCAATCCTCATACAAGACAGCTATCTCCTTAAAAAATTCACTGATAGAATTCATAATAGGATCATCAGTTTCATAAAACTTATCAGCCCACGAACGGGGATCTCCAGGTAGATAAGAGATGGTAGTACAAACCTTGATTTTGTCAGTATAATATGTCCTGGGCTTCATGGAAAACATCAGCATGCATGCATTTCTGAATTCACGAAAGCGTGTTCTTTCACCAGAAAAAATACGTGGAGGGTTAACCTGTGGTTCAGGGTGATCAGCCTCTTTCCTTGAAAAGAAATCATTCATTAACCTCTTCAGGGTGTGGTTTTCATTTTTAACTTCAGTCAAACCTTGTGCTAAAATTTCAACTTTCTGGTTTAAGGAAGCTATTTCAATTGCCATTGAGGCAGGATCCATGATTTTCTTATATACAAGCTTTAAACTATAATGTATATATGTTAGTAAATTTCTTTATAGGCTTGATAATTCTGTTATAAGCTTGTATAATGTGGCTATTCCCAAAGAACCTTAAGTGAAACAGGCTTATACAAAAGGTTATTACCAAGGGAGATAGCTGATTTACTTAGTATAAGTTCTTTTTATAACACTTTACAGAATCAAAATAAAGTGAATAAAACAGATGAAAAGTAGCCTTTGTATGTTTTACACAATTGTAAAGAGTTGTGTTCTTTAAAGATAGAAGGCAGCAAACAAGCAGCTTATTGGTACTTGTATGAGAAATGCAGATTTGTATAGCAAAGTCTCTTTTTAGTTAAGCTTAGAAGTGAGAAACTGCTTTGCAGTCTGCAGTGTCCATATAGCAAGAGGTATCAGGTTACAGCAGGCAAAGTGTGTGATACAGAGAGAAGGAGAGAGCCAGATTTAACCAGGTGTAAGCACTTTAACAGTTTGTATGTCAGCAGAACTTTGAATAGCAATATATACAGCTTGAGACAATTGTATATAAAATTAATGATACTTGCGAGTGAGTTTAGATCTGCAGAGAGCGAAGTTGGCACTGAGTCAAAATGGATCACAGCAGGGAAGCTGTTCTTATTTCCTGGTTGAGGTAAACACTCAGTAACGGAGCTGGCTGGAAAATCAGACTACAGAGTTATCACAGAATTGCAAGAGTTGCTGCCAAAGTCTTTTTCTTGAAGTGTAAAGCGGCAGGAAATGCTTCTTAGGTTTAGAAGCTGGAGAGATGACAACAAGGATTTCTTTAAACAGGTACAAACGCAGGATCTGTAGATTTTAGCTTTAGAGCTTGAAGCAGAGTGGGAACTACAAACTTCAATTATCAAGCAAAGCACAGGTGTACTGAACACACCTTTAAAGGGAGGTGAAGGAGTGGGTTGGTCTTAGTTCTTAAAGCTACAGGAATATGACAGCTTGTCTCTCCAGAAAGCGAGAATCCAGACTGATGCAAAGTGTTATGAGTTCATCCAGGGAAGATGGAACATCACGATAAGTGAGCTCATCCTTGATGCGCTCATGCAGGCCTCTCCTGAAGGCCGCTTTGAGAGCACTGCCATCCCAACTGGTCTCATGTGCCAAGGTGCGAAACTCGATGGTGTATTGTGCCAAAGATCTATTGCTCTGGCGGAGATCCAAGAGAGAGTATTCTGCAGTAGAAGTGCGGTCCCAAATACAGAAGATAATATAGAAATGAAGGTATCTGCATCGTTCAGGAACGGTGCACTCTGTTCCAAAAGGGGAGAGACCCAGGCTAGGGCCTTGTCTTTCAATAAAGAAATAATAAAAATGATCTTTGACTCATGAGAATGGAAGTTGTGAGGGTCATTGCGGAACTGCAGCCTGCACAGGTGGAGAAAACCCCTACAGTTGGTAGTACCATCATACTTGTTAGGCAACGGTATCCGGGGTATACTACCAGAAACAGAGGAGGAGATTGCAGCACTAGCAGCAGGGACCGGCTGTGTTTTCTCTGCAATCAGTGAGGAGAGCATAGCAGTTATAGTCTCTAGTTTAGAATCCAAATTCTGTAAGTGTATGGCATGGGTTCCCAGGGTCTGTCCCTGAAGAGAAACTGCTCTTGCTACCTCATTTGGGTCCATGGCCCAAGTATAATGTAATGCTTGTGAGATATTTCTCTATCAGACCAAACTTGGCCAGTAGTCTTCTTATCCCGGCGTCAAGTGGAAAGATAAGGAAATATCCCAGATCAAAGTGAGTTTAAGAAATGAGGTAAGCAGTACTCACGGTAGACAGGGTAGTCTTTCACTGCAATAAGGTTAAGGCAGAGAATGGTCAGAGACAGGCAGTGTACAGCAACAGAAAGGCAATCCAGCAGTGCAGGGGTTAACCAGTAGAATGGTCAGGAACAGGCAGAGGTCAGCAACAATAAGGTAAAACCAGCACTTCAGGGGTGAACCAGTAGAATGATCAGGAACAGGCAGAGGTCAGCAACAAAAAGGCAATCAGCAGTTCAAGTAGAAAAATATAAGCACCCAGGAGCACACTTAGTAACACCTATACTTGGGCAAAGATGTAAGCAACTGAGATACTTACATAGGAGCAGGATTTGCGCCAAGGAGAGCACAGGTGAGATCCAGACCGGCATCAGGGGAAGACAGAGCATGCAGCGATGACGTCATCGCTGTGCGCCTGAAGCAACCGCCGCATCCATGGTAAAAGCCATGACAACGGATCGGAACGCGGCCAGAACCTGAGACCAGAGGAGCAGCGTGACATAGCCCCACCACTCAAGGGTTCCCTCCGGGAACCAGAGTTGGTTTCAAAGGATGAGCAGCTTGGAATTTGGAGACCAAAGATGGAGCATGCACATCACAGGCAGGGACCCAGGAACGATCCGCCACAGAGTAACCCTTCCAGTGAATGAGGTATTGGAGCTGCCTGCATTTAATTCTGGAGTGCAGGTACTCCGGCTCCCCTTGAATCATGAGTGGAGAAGGAGGATGTCTGAGTCGAGTATATTTACTTGTGATGTAGGGTTTGAGCAAGAAGATTTGAAACATCCAGACCGGCATCAGGGGAAGACAAAGTGTGCTGCAATTACGTCATTGCCGGAACCTGAGACCGGAGGAGCAGCGTGACACTAACAGTATTAAAGTGACACAATACTCGTATGCTAAATCACTTGAAAGTGATGCAGCGTAAATGTAAAAAGCTGATATAAAAATATCACCTGAACATCTCTATGTAAAAAGGTATTTTACCTAAAAATTTTGTCAGCTCTCAAGAGTAAGTACTCTGTGAACAGTTATACTTCAGCTGTTGTCCGCAAATGAGCCAAAGATCTGTACATGCTCAGACCAGAAAAAAAAGATGGGCAGCTCATATCAACAAAGGTGACGGCCCATTTTGATGTTGATAGATACAAATGATGATATGTGTAAATATATGAATTAAACATACCAACAATTTATCCCTAGTTGCAAAATCAATAAGAAATATAATTTATGTTTACCTGATAAATTATTTTCTTTCTTGGCAGTGAGAATCCACTAAATGAAGTGGGAGGAATATTTAATGCTCTGTTTGGGGTGTCTTTGCCTCCTCCTGGTGGCCAGGTGAAGTATTTCCCATAGGTTATGAATGGATTTCTTAGACTCTCACTGCCATTAGATAGAAATATTAATACCAATCTATACCTATCCGTAACCCCATTAACCCACTATAAACCAAAGCACTAATTGATAGGTGCTATGTTGCATGTTGGTCATGTTCTCTTGTTCAGACTAGGATATGGTTGTATTTCCTAATATTTATGAAACATACATGTTTGAAATCGGTCAGTTCATTGTGCAGGCAGTAAACTATTTTTGCTTGTCTGTGCTTAGAAGCAAACTGTATTAAACATAGGCACTTTCATCTTGTATGTAATATCTTTAAACTATTTTTGGATTACACATGATTAAATCTACATTTTGTTTCTCAGTTCATTTGCAGCATAATGTCTGAACACGAAGTCGATTCCAGAGAAACCCAGGAAAAGTCATACAGCCCCAGTTATTCTCAGATTGAAAGAATAGGCATGCCTTCCAACCAGGCAGCATCTTGGTAAGAATTAAAAGATAGAAAAATTACAAAACAAATTTGCATAACTTTTAAAGACTGTGAGGCCCATTTATCAAACTCTGAATGGAGCTTGTGGGCCCGTGTTTCTGGCGAGTCTTCTAAAGACCGCTGCTCCATAACCCTGTCCGCCTGCTCTGATGAGGCGGACAGAGTTCGCCACAATTCAACATGATCGATTACTATCGGGTTGATTGACACCCCCCTGCTGGCGGTCGATTGGCCGCAAGTCTGCAGAGGGCTGCGTTGCACCAGCAGCTCACAAGAGACATTTGATAATTCGGCCTCTGTGGATCACTTCTTCAGAGGTGGGACATAAAAATACTAAGGCTAATAAAATTAAAGGAACAGTCAAGTCCAAAAAAACCTTTCATGATTCAAATAGGGCATGTAATTTTAAATAACTTTCCAATTTACTTTTATCACCAATTTTGCTTTGTTCTCTTGGTATTCTTAGTTGAAAGCTAAACCTAGGAGGTTAATATGCTAATTTCTTAGACCTTGAAGGCTGTCTCTAATCTAAATGCATTTTGACAGTTTTCACCACCAGAGGGCGTTAGTTCATGTGTTTCATATAGATAACATTGAGCTCATGCACTTGAATTTACTGAGAAGTAAGCACTGATTGGCTAAAATGCAAGACTGTCAAAATAACTGAAATAAAGGGGCAGTCTGCAGAGGTTTAGATACAAGGTAGGTAATTACAGAGGTAAAAGGTGTATTATTATAAGTGTGTCGGTTATGCAAAACTGGGGAATGGGTAATTAAGGCATTATCTATCTTTTAAAACAACAAAAATTCTGGTTTTGACTGTCCCTTTAAATAATTACTAAGTATACATTTTATGGTGTGGCATTACATAGTTAACTATTGTGTCATTAAATAGTTAAACAAATGAATATTATAATAATAATAAAAAAAACACCAGAAACTATTGAAGTTCACAGTTAAAGGGCCAGTAAACCCACAAAATAATGTCATATAATTCTGCACATAGTGCAGAATTATATAACATCAACTTAGCGCCAGCTTTCTACCTGAAAGGATCTCAGAGAAAAATTCCTACGAAAATTACTTTTACAGTACCCCGCTCCTGACTACTCAGCGGGTCTGTTTGTTTTCCCTAAGCGCGTCGGGCACACTGTCTATTCACAGCCGGCCTGATCGCGCCATTAAACTCAATGTAGCTCGCTCCTGCTCTGGTCTGGTAGCAGGAGCGAGCTACATTGAGTTTAATGGTGCAGTTCAGAAACTGTGAGAGGATCTTCGGGGGTTAGTGTTAGTTGTTTTTTTTTTAGATTAGGGTTTGGGATTTTTTTAAAAGAGCTGAATGCCCTTTTAAAGGCAATGCCCATACAAATGCCCTTTTCAGGGCAATGGGTAGCTTAGGTTTTTGTTTTGGTGGTCTTTGTATTTTTTCAAGGTAAAAGAGCTGATTTATTTAAGGCAATGCCCTACAAAAGGCCCTTTTAAGGGCTATTGGTAGTTTATTGTAGGCTAGAGGGTGTTTTAATTTTGGGGGGCTTTTTTATTTTTATAGGTCTATTAGATTAGGTGTAATTGTTTTTATTTTGGATAATTTCGTTTGTTATTTTTCGTAATTTAGTGTTTGTTATTTTTCGTCATTTAGTATTTATTTTTCTTTTTTATGACACGATGATTCTACGGATCATCTTAATTACTAATGGGATATTCACCTCCTGGTCTGCAGGAGACGGCAAAGTGCACCACAGCAAAGCTGTTAAATTACTTCTCCCTTCCCTCCCACCCCAGTCATACTCTTTGCCTACGTTAGTGCTAGGAAGTGGTAAAGTGAGGTGTTAGTATAGATTATTCAATCAAGAGTTTATTATTTTTAAATTAGTGCAAGATTGTGCTGCTTTGTCCTAGGGTGTAGCCGTAGTCCATATCAGTCTCTTCAGTAGAGCATTGGTGGCTTTAGAGCAATGGGAACTTGTGGGGCATAATTCTCACTGCACCTCCCATAGTTTGTATGCTGCCCTGTTTGTGAAAGTCTGAGGGAAAGCACATGAGAAATACTCAGTACTTTTTGTTTCCACAGGCCAATGTGAGGGAGAGGACCTCGCAAGCCAGGTGAGCTGCCTTACTGCCGGGCAGATTTCTAAGGTAAGTGCTAAGTTTAATTTCTGGGGATATATACACAGAAATATTGACACTTTATAATACACTTGGACACTAGATAACATTATCCTTAAGAGTGAAGGATACATTTAAGGGCAGTTACAGCAGGCACTGGGGACGTGGAGAAGTGGCTCATATGTTAGGTGTTTTAAAGTGCCATATTACAGCTCCCAACGGCTTTAATTTTACTGCAAATCAGCTGACCGGGAGGTTTAGCATGTTACAACAGGACAGAAGGGAAAGTACATGAAGTCTGTAATCTCAACGGCTTTATTTTGACAGATTCTGACAGTAATACTTAGCCGATAGGGGTGTTTCACTTTGAAACGCATGAGGTAATTTCTCAGCTTCTGACAGCTTTATGTTTAACAGAAATCTTAGCCTCCTGGGAGGTTTATTTCTCTTGTTAAGTGTATCCAGTCCACGGATCATCCATTACATATGGGATATTCTCCTTCCCAACAGGAAGTTGCAAGAGGATCACCCACAGCAGAGCTGCTATATAGCTCCTCCCCTAACTGTCATATCCAGTCATTCTCTTGCAAGCCTCAACCAAGATGGAGGTCGTAAGAGGAGTGTGGTGTTTTATACTTAGTTTATTCTTCAATCAAAAGTTTGTTATTTTTAAATGGTGCCGGAGTGTACTGTTTATCTCAGGCAGTATTTAGAAGAAGAATCTGCCTGCGTTTTCTATGATCTTAGCAGAAGTAACTAAGATCCATGGCTGTTCTCACATATTCTGAGGAGTGAGGTTACTTCAGAGAGGGAATGGCGTGCAGGTTTTCCTGCAATAAGGTATGTGCAGTTAATATTTTTCTAGGGATGGAATTTGCTAGAAAATGCTGCTGATACCGAACTAATGTAAGTAAAGCCTTAAATGCAGTGAGAGCTACTGGTATCAGGCTTATTAATAGAGATGCATACTCTTATAAAAGTGTAATATAAAACGTTTGCTGGCATGTTTAATCGTTTTTATATGTATTTGGTGATAAAACTTATTGGGGCCTAGTTTTTTTACACATGGCTGGCTTGAATTTGGCCTAGAAACAGTTTCCTTAGGCTTTCCACTGTTTTAATATGAGTGGGAGGGACCTTTTTTAGTGCTTTTCTGTGCAGCTAAAAATACTGACAGAGACATCCAGCTTCTTCCTGCATGATCCAGGACATCTCTGGAGGGCTCAAAAGGCTTCAAAGTCGTTTTTGAGGGAGGTAAAAAGCCACAGTAGAGCTGTGGCAGTTGTTGTGACTGTTTGAAAAAAACAAACAAAAAAAAACAAACAAAAAAACGTTTTTGTCTGTTATTATTCTGTTTTGGGTATTAAGGGGTTAATCATCCATTTGCAAGTGGGTGCAATGCTCTGCTAACTTGTTACATACACTGTAAAAATTTCGTTAGTGTAACTGCCTTTTTTCACTGTTATTTCAAATTTTGACAAAATTTGTGTTTCTTAAAGGTGCAGTAACGTTTTTTATATTGCTTGTAAACTTGTTTAAAGTGTTTTCCAAGCTTGCTAGTCTCATTGCTAGTCTGTTTAAACATGTCTGACACAGAGGAAACTATTTGTTCATTATGTTTGAAAGCCATGGTGGAGCCCCATAGGAGAATGTGTACTAAATGTATTGATTTCACCTTAAACAGTAAAGATCAGTCTTTAACTATAAAAGAAATATCACCAGAAGATTCTGACGAGGGGGAAGTTATGCCGACTAACTCTCCCCACGTGTCAGACCCTTCGCCTCCCGCTCAGGGGATGCACGCTAATATGGCGCCAATTACATCAGGGACGCCCATAGCGATTACCTTGCAGGACATGGCTGCAATCATGAATAATACCCTGTCAGAGGTATTATCCAGGTTGCCTGAATTAAGAGGCAAGCGCGATTGCTCTGGGGTTAGGAGAAATACAGAGCGCGCAGATGCTGTAAGGGCCATGTCTGATACTGCGTCACAATATGCAGATCATGAGGACGGAGAGCTTCAGTCTGTGGGTGACATCTCTGATTCGGGGAAACCTGATTCAGAGATTTCTAATTTTAAATTTAAGCTTGAGAACCTCCGTGTGTTGCTTGGGGAGGTATTAGCTGCTCTGAATGACTGTAACACAGTTGCAGTACCAGAGAAATTGTGTAGGCTGGATAAATACTATGCGGTACCGGTGTGTACTGATGTTTTTCCTATACCTAAAAGGCTTACAGAAATTATTAGCAAGGAGTGGGATAGACCGGGTGTGCCTTTTTCCCCACCTCCTATATTTAGAAAAATGTTTCCAATAGACGCCACTACATGGGACTTATGGCAGACGGTCCCTAAGGTGGAGGGAGCAGTTTCTACTTTAGCAAAGCGTACTACTATCCCGGTTGAGGACAGTTGTGCTTTTTCAGATCCAATGGATAAAAAATTGGAGGGTTACCTTAAGAAAATGTTTATTCAACAAGGTTTTATTTTACAGCCCCTTGCATGCATTGCGCCTGTCACGGCCGCTGCGGCATTCTGGTTTGAGGCCCTGGAAGAGGCCATCCATACAGCTCCATTGACTGAAATTATTGACAAGCTTAGAACACTTAAGCTAGCTAACTCATTTGTTTCTGATGCCATTGTTCATTTGACTAAACTAACGGCTAAGAATTCCGGATTCGCCATCCAAGCGCGTAGGGCGCTATGGCTTAAATCCTGGTCAGCTGACGTGACTTCGAAGTCTAAATTACCCAACATTCCTTTCAAGGGGCAGACCTTATTCGGGCCTGGTTTGAAGGAAATTATTGCTGACATTACTGGAGGTAAGGGTCACACCCTTCCTCAGGACAGGGCCAAAGCAAAGGCCAAACAGTCTAATTTTCATGCCTTTCGAAATTTCAAAGCAGGTGCAGCATCAACTTCCTCCGCTTCAAAACAAGAGGGAACTTTTGCTCAATCTAAGCAGGCCTGGAAACCTAACCAGTCCTGGAACAAAGGCAAGCAGGCCAGAAAGCCTGCTGCTGCCTCTAAGACAGCATGAAGGAACGGCCCCCTATCCGGCGACGGATCTAGTAGGGGGCAGACTTTCTCTCTTCGCCCAGGCGTGGGCAAGAGATGTTCAGGATCCCTGGGCGTTGGAGATCATATCTCAGGGATATCTTCTGGACTTGAAAGCTTCCCCTCCACAAGGGAGATTTCATCTTTCAAGGCTATCTGCAAATCAGATAAAGAAAGAGGCATTCCTACGCTGTGTGCAAGACCTCCTAGTTATGGGAGTGATCCATCCAGTTCCGCGGACGGAACAAGGACAGGGTTTTTATTCGAATCTGTTTGTGGTTCCCAAAAAAGAGGGAACCTTCAGACCAATTTTGGATCTAAAGATCTTAAACAAATTCCTCAGAGTTCCATCTTTCAAAATGGAAACTATTCGGACCATCTTACCCATGATCCAAGAAGGTTAGTACATGACCACAGTGGACTTAAAGGATGCCTACCTTCACATACCGATTCACAAAGATCATCATCGGTTTCTAAGGTTTGCCTTTCTAGACAGGCATTACCAATTTGTAGCTCTTCCCTTCGGGTTGGCTACAGCCCCGAGAATCTTTACAAAGGTTCTGGGCTCACTTCTGGCGGTTCTAAGACCGCGAGGCATAGCGGTGGCTCCGTATCTAGACGACATCCTGATACAGGCGTCAAGCTTTCAAGTTGCCAAGTCTCATACAGAGATAGTTCTGGCATTTCTGAGGTCGCACGGGTGGAAAGTGAACGAGGAAAAGAATTCTCTATCCCCACTCACAAGAGTCTCCTTCTTAGGGACTTTTATAGATTCTGTAGAAATGAAAATTTACCTGACGGAGTCCAGGTTATCAAAACTTCTAAATGCTTGCCGTGTTCTTCACTCCATTCCGCGCCCTTCGGTAGCTCAGTGTATGGAGGTAATCGGCTTAATGGTAGCGGCAATGGACATAGTGCCATTTGCGCGCCTTCATCTCAGACCGCTGCAATTATGCATGCTGAGTCAGTGGAATGGGGATTACACAGATTTGTCCCCTCTGCTAAATCTGGATCAAGAGACTAGAGATTCTCTTCTCTGGTGGTTGTCTCGGGTACACCTGTCCAAGGGTATGACCTTTCGCAGGCCAGATTGGACAATTGTAACAACAGATGCCAGCCTTCTAGGTTGGGGTGCAGTCTGGAATTCCCTGAAGGCACAGGGATCGTGGACTCAGGAGGAGAAACTCCTTCCAATAAATATTCTGGAGTTAAGAGCGATATTCAATGCTCTTCTGGCTTGGCCTCAGTTAGCATCTCTGAGGTTCATCAGATTTCAGTCGGACAACATCACGACTGTGGCTTACATCAACCATCAAGGGGGAACCAGGAGTTCCCTAGCGATGTTAGAAGTCTCAAAAATAATTCGCTGGGCAGAGTACCACTCTTGCCACCTGTCAGCAATCCATATCCCAGGCGTGGAGAACTGGGAGGCGGATTTTCTAAGTCGTCAGACTTTCCATCCGGGGGAGTGGGAACTCCATCCGGAGGTGTTTGCTCAGTTGATTCATCGTTGGGGCAAACCAGAGTTGAATCTCATGGCGTCTCGCCAGAACGCCAAGCTTCCTTGTTACGGATCCAGGTCCAGGGACCCAGAAGCGACGCTGATAGATGCTCTAGCAGCGCCTTGGTTCTTCAACCTGGCTTATATGTTTCCACCGTTTCCTCTGCTCCCTCGACTGATTGCCAAAATCAAACAGGAGAGAGCATCGGTGATTCTGATAGCACCTGCGTGGCCACGCAGGACTTGGTATGCAGACCTAGTGGACATGTCATCCTTTCCACCATGGACTCTGCCTCTAAGACAGGACCCTCTGATACAAGGTCCTTTCAATCATCCAAATCTAATTTCTCTGAGACTGACTGCATGGAGATTGAACGCTTGATTCTATCAAAGCGTGGCTTCTCCGAGTCAGTCATTGATACTTTAATACAGGCACGAAAGCCTGTTACCAGGAAAATCTACCACAAGATATGGAGTAAATATCTTTGTTGGTGTGAATCCAAGAATTACTCATGGAGTAAGGTTAGGATTCCTAGAATATTGTCTTTTCTCCAAGAGGGCTTGGACAAAGGATTATCAGCTAGTTCCTTAAAGGGACAGATTTCTGCTCTGTCTATTCTTTTGCACAAGCGTCTGGCAGAGGTTCCAGACGTCCAGGCATTTTGCCAGGCTTTGGTTAGAATTAAGCCTGTGTTTAAACCTGTTGCTCCCCCGTGGAGCTTAAACTTGGTTCTTAAAGTTCTTCAAGGAGTTCCGTTTGAACCCCTTCATTCCATTGATATTAAACTTTTATCTTGGAGAGTTCTGTTTTTGATGGCTATTTCCTCGGCTCGGAGAGTCTCTGAGCTATCTGCCTTACAATGTGATTCTCCTTATCTGATTTTTCATGCAGATAAGGTAGTCCTGCGTACCAAACCTGGGTTTTTACCTAAGGTGGTTTCTAACAAGAATATCAATCAAGAGATTGTTGTTCCATCATTGTGTCCTAATCCTTCTTCAAAGAAGGAACGTCTTTTACATAATCTGGACGTAGTCCGTGCCTTGAAGTTTTACTTACAAGCTACTAATGATTTTCGTCAAACATCTACCCTGTTTGTCGTTTACTCTGGACAGAGGAGAGGTCAAAAAGCTTCGGCAACCTCTCTTTCCTTTTGGCTTCGGAGCATAATACGCCTAGCCTATGAGACTGCTGGACAGCAGCCCCCTGAAAGGATTACAGCTCATTATACTAGAGCTGTGGCTTCCACCTGGGCCTTTAAAAATGAGGCCTCTGTTGAACAGATTTGCAAGGCTGCAACTTGGTCTTCACTTCACACTTTTTCCAAATTTTACAAATTTGACACTTTTGCTTCTTCGGAGGCTGTTTTTGGGAGAAAGGTTCTTCAGGCAGTGGTTCCTTCCGCTTAATCCTGCCTTGTCCCTCCCATCATCCGTGTACTTTAGCTTTGGTATTGGTATCCCATAAGTAATGGATGATCCGTGGACTGGATACACTTAACAAGAGAAAACATAATTTATGCTTACCTGATAAATTTATTTCTCTTGTAGTGTATCCAGTCCACGGCCCGCCCTGTCCTTTTAAGGCAGGTCTAAATTTTAATTAAAGGATTACTTTCCGTTATAATTTTTAAGCCAAGCAACTAACATATTAAAGTTAATAAACATTAATTAAAACCTACTGATCTATATTTTCTCCGAAACAAAGTTTCATAACGTTCTAAAAGTTATATTTATTTGCCAATGATGTCACGTTATCCTGCCCACTATTTTCAGCACTGCATGTTCAAAATACTTAAACCAATGAAATTGTGTTTAAAGCGCCATTTTGAAACCTAGGTATTGTAAACGGATTGGTACAGAGCAAAGGATACCCACGGAGTGGGTTTGGAAAACAATTAAATTTGCAGACAAGATTTCTGATATACGGTAGAGATATGTTAATGAAATGCTATTGATAAAAAGCGTATTTGGGGTAGTTAGTTAGTAACAGGCATAGAAAATATTTACTTACAGTGGCCCTTTAAACTACAGTCACCACTGCACCCTATGGTTTCTCCTTTCTCTGTTTGTTTTCGGTCGAATGACTGGATATGACAGTTAGGGGAGGAGCTATATAGCAGCTCTGCTGTGGGTGATCCTCTTGCAACTTCCTGTTGGGAAGGAGAATATCCCATAAGTAATGGATGATCCGTGGACTGGATACACTACAAGAGAAATAAATTTATCAGGTAAGCATAAATTATGTTTTCTATACGCCCACGATGGGCGGAGCTAATCTACGTGCCATTGTTTGCACGCCTTTGTATTCATACCCCAATTCCTGTGAAACAGAGAGCGATGGGGGGTATTCTCTGCTGTGTTATGTAACACGCAGCAGAGAGGCTTCCCATTCTGTGCTAAAGGTGACTTAAATGAGCCAGACACCTACTATTTAGCTTCCATCCGGTGGCAGACAGGCACCTCAGCAAGACTTAGCTGAGGTGTGGAAATCGTCTGCTCTATTATGTTAAATAAGGATTTTTTGTAGAACAAAATAAAAACAGTTTCTTTTAACATTTAAAGTCACAGTAACAGTTATTTGTTAATGTATATGATTTTCAGTTAATCATATGATGATATACATGATCCAAGTGGCCTTATGAGGTGTTAATAAACATATCAAATTCTTATGGAATAAATTGTATAGCAGAGTTACACGTTACTTTTAACATTTAAAGACACAGTAACGATTTTTTTTTTTGTGAGGTAACTATAGTTACGATTATCCATTCTCATTTTGATCTAAATGTAAAGGCTGTTACATATTCCTTATGTTTTTAAACTAAGGTGGAAAAGTTTTCCTGTTCCTCTTACATTGAGAGGTTTTTTCCAGTACAGGGATAAACCCTTTTTCAGAGCCAACATTGTCCTGGATGCTGTGCAGGAGCATTCTGACAAAGTGCAATAGAGGCCGCAGCCTTCTCCCCAAGTGTCCCAAAACTTAGCGTCCACTCAACCAGTGCCCTGCGCTTTCTTCATGACTCCTTCTGGAGTTACCTTGCAAGACATCGCTTCCCTTTTTTACTAGACGGTCTCTAGTGCGTTGTCGGCTTTTCCCATGTTGCAGGGAAGAGCGCAAGAGGAAAAATAAACATTCAGTGAGCGAGGTTCCTGTCACGGTTGTTGCTATCTCAGAAGTCCCCTCCCAGATGTGAGGTAGAGAATACTTTGGTAGCATCTGAGGATAAAATCTCAGTTTCAGACAGTATAATTCCTCCTGCTGATACTGAAGTTGTATCGTTCAGGTTTAAGCTAGAACACCTCCGTCTGTTACTTAAAGAGGTTTTAGCTACTCAGGACGACGACACCATGGTGGTTGTCAATATTAGGTTGTACCAAGATCATTGCTAAATGGGAGAGAATATCAATTTCCTATATTTGGAAGACATTTTTATCCATAGCGGACTCTTTCAAGGAGTTCCGTCAGTTGGTACCCAAGGTGGAAGGGACAATTTCCACGCTAGCCGGGAGTCCCACTATTCCCATAGAGGATAGTTGTTCCTATGAGGATCCTAGGGATAAGAGGTTAGAGGGGTTGCTCAATAATGGCAACCTATGACTTGTATTGCCACGGTCACTTATGCGGCAGCATACTGGTTCATACGTTAACTGGTTCCATTCAGACAGACACTCCCCTCAAAGTGACCCAGGATAAGATAAAGGCCTTTAAGTTGGTCATCTCCTTTTTACAGATGCTTCCCTTCAAGTATTTAGTGGGGAGCTAAGATTTCAGGCTTACCATATTGGCTCACACTATGGTTAAGATTATTTTTTCGTTCCTTTCGAGATTTCAAGGGAATCCTTCTACTTCTTCCTCTGAGAAAGAGGGAGGTTTTGGTTTTCAAGAATGTTTGGAGCCAGATAAAAGGCAAGGTGGCCTTACACTGGGTAGGAGACCTCTCCGACCTGGGAGTGAGTTCCTGTTCCGATTCAGGAACGGGGTTTGGGATTTTATTCTAATCTGGTAGTGTTTCCCAAAAAAGAGGGAACCTTCAGTACTATTTTAGATCTCAAGAGTCTAATCAAATTTTAGATTTCAAGAGTCTAATCAAATTCCTAAGTATACAGTCCTTCAAGGTGGAAACTGTTCGTTCCATTTTCCTTTTGATCCAAGAGGGTCATTTTATGACAACGGCGGATTTAATGGACGCGTGCTTGCATGTTCACATTCACAGGGCAAACACTTCCAATTGTGGCTTTGCTTTTCGGTCTTGCCGCAACTCCCAGAATTTTCTAAAAGGAATCTGGGTTTGTTGTCGGTGGTGCTCGGTTACAGGGCATTGCTGGGGCGCCCTTTCTGGAAGACAGCCTAGTCCAGGCACAATCTTTTTCTGACAGAAGTCAGGAAATCAAAGAATTTTGAATCTTGTCTATTTCTTTAGTCCTTTCCTCGGCCATTAATGGCTCAGTGCATGGAGGTATCGGGCTGATGGGAGCGGCATGGGACATCATCCCGTTTGCTCGGTTCCTTATCAGACCTTGGCAGTTTAACATGCTCAGGCTATGAAATGGAGATTATACGGATTTGTCTCCTTGAATAGTACTGGAGCAGGAGACAAGGGTTTTTCTTAAGGGTGGTTGCCTCTGGATCATCTCTTCCAGGGATCCTGCTTTCGCAGACCATCTTGGGTGTCTGTGACAACAGACGCCAACCTTCTAGGATGGGGAGCAGTCTAGGGCCCCCTTAAGGCTCAGGGAGATTTTGACTTAGAGAGTCTGTTCTTCCTATAATCATTCTGGAACTGAGAGCGATCTTCAATGCTATTCTGGCCTGGCCCCAGTTAGTCTCGGTCCAGTTTATCTGGTTCCAGTTGGACACATATCTTCAGTTTATCAGGAAGGAACGAGGAGTTCCTTAGTGATGACAGAGGTAACCAAAATAATTCAGTGGGCAGAAGCCCATTCTCGCTGTCTGTCGGCAATCCACATCCCAGGGGTAGACTCTGGGAGACAGACTTCATGAACAGACAGACTTTTCAGCCGGGGGAGTGGGTACTCCATCCGGGAGTGTTTTCCAGCCTGATTCTCAAATGGTGTCAGCTGGAATTGGATCTCATGGCATCTCGGCAGAATGCCAATCTTCCGAGGTACGGGTCGAGGTCCAGGGACCCTCAGGTGGTACTGTTAGATGCTCTGGCGGTACTTTGGACCTTCAGTCTAGCATACCTATTTCCTCCGTTTGCTCTTCTTCCTCAGGTTATTGCTCGAATCAAGCAGGAGAAGGCGTCGGTGATCCTCATTGCACCGGCTTGGCCTCGCAGGATTTGGTATGCAGATCTGGTGGACATGGCATCTCTGTCACCGTGGAGACTTCCGTTGAGTAAGGACCTTCTAATTCAGAGGCCCTTCCTTCACCCAAATCTAGTTTCTCTGAAGCTGACTGCTTGCAGATTGAACGCTTAATTTTATCCAAGCGGGGTTTTTTCTGACTCTGTCATAGAGACCATGATTCAGGCTTGTAAGCCTGTAACTAGAAAGGTTTACCATAAGATTTGGCGTAAATATCTCTATTGGTATTAATCCAAGGGATACTCATAGAGTATAGTTAGAATTCCTAGAATTTTGTCTTTTCTCCAAGAGGGCTTGGAGAAAGGATTATCGACAAGTTCTCTAAAGGGTCAAATCTCTGCCTTATCTATTTCTTTTCTTCTATAAGGTACGACGAGTCCACAGATTCATCCTTTACTTGTGGGATATTATCCTCCTGCTAACAGGAAGTGGCAAAGAGCACCACAGCAGAGCTGTCTATATAGCTCCTCCCTTAGCTCCACCCCCCAGTCATTCTCTTTGCCTACTCTAAGTACTAGGAAGGGTAAAGTGAAAGAGGTGATAAAATATTAGTTTTTATTTTCTTCAAGCAAGAGTTTTTTGTTTTAAATAGTACCGGTGTGTACTATTTACTCTCAGGCAGCAGATGGATGAAGACTTCTGCCTGGAGGATGATGATCTTAGCATTTGTAACTAAGATCCAGTGCTGTTCCCACAGAGGCTGAGGGGTACAAGAAACTTCAGTGTGAGGAACGTTTTCATGCTATATAGCAGTGAGGTATGTTCATTCATTTTTTCTGGAGAGACTGTGTATTTCAGAAAGGCTGACAGTATCCCCATGAGGGTAAGGGTAAGCAGTAATCCTAAAAGCTATAGAAAGGCATTACTAAGCTTGCATAAGGGGCTAACAAAAAAATGGTTGACACTGAGTTTTGAATGTTTGTGGGCAAACGTTTTCTGAACTGGGAGTGCTGTTAACGTTTTGTGGGCAATAACGTTTTTTGGGCAACTTTATTGAGGGTACACTTGGCTTATTTTTGGGTCTCAGAACCCACATGGCTAGTTTAAAACCGCTCTGGTGCGGTTCTTTGAGGCTGTAGAGACATCGAGTGAGATGGGCGGGGCCTATTTTCGCGCCTCAGATGCGCAGTTGTTTTCACTCAGCAAGCAGCAAGCTCCAACTCCTGAGGGCCCTTGTGGATGTTTTGGGCCAAATCGAAGCTTTAATCCCATATTTACCATCCCTGAGGGCAGGTAGGCGCCACAGCAGGGCTGTGGCAAGGTGCTGGGGGTGTTTTTTCCGGATTTAGGCCTCATTTCAATCCGGTTTGCACATTAAAGGGTTAAATGTTAAATTTCCTTGTGGGGCAAACTTAACTACACAAATTGAGTCTGCTATAAAAAATTTGAAACGATTGGTGTATTTTAAAGCAGTTTTGCAGAACGTGTATGCTTTTTTTCTCTTAAAGGCGCAGTACCGTTTTTTAAGATTGTTATTTTTTTCACTAAATAAAGTGTTTTCATGCTTGTTTGTAGTCATTACTAGCCTGTTCAACATGTCTGACATTGAGGAAAGTCATTGTTCAATATGTTTAGAAGCCATTGTGGAACCCCCACTTAGAATGTGTCCCTCATGCACTGAAAGGGCAATAAATTGCAAAGAACATATTTTAGCTACTAAAAGTATGTCGCAGGATGATTCTCAGTCAGAAGGGAATCAGGTTATGCCATCTAATTCTCCCCAAGTGTCACAACCATTAACGCCCGCATAAGCGACGCCAAGTACTTCTAGTGCGTCTAATTCTTTTACCCTGCAAGATATGGCCACAGTTATGAATACTACCCTCACAGAGGTTTTATCTAAGCTGCCTGGGTTGCAGGGGAAGCGCAGTAGGTCTGGTGTGAGAACAAATGCTGAGCCCTCTGACGCTTTATTAGCCATATCCGATGTACCCTCACAATGTTCTGAGTTGGGGGTGAGGGATTTGCTGTCTGAGGGAGAAATTTCTGATTCAGGAAAGATGTTCCCTCAGACAGACTCAGATATGACGGCTTTTAAATTTAAACTAGAACACCTCCGCTTATTGCTCAGGGAGGTTTTAGCGACTCTGGACGAGTGTGACCCTATTGTAGTTCCAGAGAAATAGTGTAAAATGTACAGATTTCTAGAGGGTCCTGTCTACACTGATGTTTTTCCGGTCCCTAAGAGGATTTCGGACATTGTTACTAAGGAGTGGAATAGAACAGGTATTCCGTTCGCTCCCCCTCCTACTTTTAAGAAAATGTTTCCCATATCAGACACCATGCGGGACTCGTGGCAGACGGTCCTTAAGGTGGAGGGAGCTATTTCTACCCTGGCTAAGCGTACAACTATACCTATTGAGGACAGTTGTGCTTTCAAAGATCCTATGGATAAAAAATTAGAGGGTCTCCTAAAGAAAATATTTGTTCATCAGGGTTTTCTTCTCCACCTATAGCGTGCATTGTTCCTGTAACTACTGCAGCTGCTTTTTGGTTCGAGGCTCTGGAGGAGGCTCTTCAGGTTGAGACCCCATTAGATGATATTCTGGATAGAATTAGGGCTCTCAAGCTAGCTAATTCTTTCATTACAGATGAAATCAATTAAATCAACCAATCGGATTTTTCCTACCTTAATTCTGATTGGCTGATAGAATCCTATCAGTCAATCAGAATTCGAGGGACGCCATCTTGGATGACGTCATTTAAAGGAACCATCATTCGTCGTTAGTCCGTCGTGCTGGAAGGATGCTCCGCGCCGGATGTCTTCAAGATGGAGTCGCTCCTCGTCGGATGGAAGAAGATAGAAGATGCCGCTTGGATGAAGCCTTCTCCCGGTCCGGATGTCCTCTTCTGCCCGGATAGGATAAAGACTTCTGCCGGTCTGGATGTCCTCTTCTGCCCCATTGGATGAAGACTTCTGGCCGGATTGGTTGACCACTTGTGCCCGGCAGGGTGAAGACGGCTCAAGGTAGGGTGATCTTCAGTGGGGTAGTGTTAGGTTTTTTAAGGGGGTATTGGGTGGGTTTTAGAGTAGGGGTGTGTGGGTGGTGGGTTGTAATGTTGGGGGGGTATTGTATTTTTTTTTACAGGTAAAAGAGCTGATTACTTTGGGGCAATGCCCCGCAAAAGGCCCTTTTAAGGGCTATTTGTAATTAAGTATAGGGTAGGGCATTTTATTATTTTTGGGGGCTTTTTTATTTTAGTAGGGGGCTTAGATTAGGTGTAATTAGTTTAAACTTCTTGTAATTTTTTTTTCTTTCTGTAATTTAGTGTTTGTTTGTTTTCGTAATTTAGTTTATTGAATTTAATTGTAATTAATTGTAGGTAGTTTAGGTAATTTATTTAATGATAGTGTAGTGTTAGATGTAATTGTAATTTAGGTTAGGATTTATTTTACAGGTCATTTTTTACTTATTTTTGCTAGGTAGTTATTAAATAGTTAATAACTATTTAATAACTATTGTACCTAGTTAAAATAAATACAAAATTGCCTGTGAAATAAATTTAAATCCTAAGCTAGCTACAATGTAACTATTAGTTATATTGTAGCTAGTTTAGGGTTTATTTTATCAATAAGTATTTAGTTTTAAATAGGAATAATTTATTTAATTTTGTTAAATTTATTTCGTTTAATTTAAATTATATTTAAGTTGGGGGGGTTAGGGTTAGGTTTAGACTTAGGTTTAGGGGTTAATACCTTTAATATAGTAGCGGCGACGTTGGGGGTGGCAGATTAGGGGTTAATAAATGTAAGTAGGTGTCAGTGATGTTAGGGCAGGCAGATTAGGGGTTAATAAAATTTAACTAGTGTTTGTGAGGCGGGAGTGCGGTGGTTTAGGGGTTAATACATTTATTAAAGTGGCCGCAATGTCCTGTTGGCAGATTAGGGGTTAATAATTGTAGGTAGTTGGCGGCGACGTTGGGGGCGGCAGATTAGGGGTTAATAAATATAATGTAGGTGTCGGCGATGTTAGGGGCAGCAGATTAGGGGTTCATAGGTATAATGTAGGTGGCGGCGATGTCCAGTCGGCAGATTAGGGGTTACATTTTTTTATTATAGTGTTTGCGATGTGGGGGGGGGCCTCGCTTTAGGGGTTAATAGGTAGTTTATGGGTGTTAGTGTACTTTTTAGCACTTTAGTTAAGATTTTTATGTTCCGGCGTTAGCCCATAAAACTCTTAACTACTGACTTTTAAATGCGGTAGAAGTCTTGACAGGAGAGGGTCTACCGCTCACTTCTTCCAAGAATCGTAATACCAGCGTTAGGCAAGTCCCATTAAAAAGATAGGATACGCAATTGACGTAAGGGGATTTGCGGTAGCCTCGAGTCGCGGAAGAAAAGTGAGCGGTAGACCCTTTCCTGCCTGACTCGTAATACCAGCGGGCGTTAAAAAGCAGCGTTGGGACCTCTCAAAGCTGCTTTTTAAGGCTAACGCCAAACTCGTAATCTAGGCGAATGTTTGTTAGTTCTGTAGACTTTTGCATGCTATTTTGTAATGAATAGGCACTTGTTTGGGGTCCCTCCTCCAATTTTACCATTTGTTCCAGTAGTTCCTAGTTATACCCTTCGATTTGTATGCTGCTACTGTGCAACCACTGAACAAAGCACACCTTTATATCAAATATAAAATGAAAAAAGAAGCAAGTTTAGTAAGCCATACATCTGTTTTGGAGTCTTTTGTGGCATATGCTTGGTATTATTGGTACATGAGGTCCATACATTAGGTCAGGGGTTTAATGTGGCATAAAACTGACATAAAAGTGCAGAGGGCTTATGTATGTATCTTATCTGCTTTAACCATATTGTCTGGTGTCTGAGGTGAAATATAGTTGCCATAAGTGCTGCAGATGCATACATTTACAATAGGGTTTCGGTTTATGCATCTGTTCAGAGATGTAAGAAGACTGATATTTTGAAATACACAATTTTATTACACAATCTGTTTTGGACTTCAACGTGTATGTTCAAACAAATGTGGAAGTACGGTCTGTGAACAGTACTTATTCAGCCTTAGACCAGAGAATTACTGGAATAGCATACTATGCCAGCAAGTTTTATTCAGTTCAGGGGGGATTTTAAAACTATTTTTTAAAATTTCTTAATCAGTGTTGGTTATGTAAAAAAAAAATGGATTCCCCCATAGCTTTATCACCCGAATTCAAGCCCTCTTCAAAAACCCAACAGCCAGAATAAGAGCCAACAATACTCTTTCACAAACATTCCAAATAGAAACGGAACGAGACAGGGCTGCCCCTTATCACCCTTATTATTCGCCCTTACTGTTGAAATTCTAGCCATGCAAATTAGAACAAACCCTGACATCATTAGAATAAACTTTGGTGAAATAAACCAGAAATGCCTACCATTCGCAGATGACATAATCCTAACTCTACAGTCACCTCACACCACTATACCCACATTAAAGCAGATACTATTATGGTACAAACAAATCTCCAATTTCTCAATTAATGCAGAAAAATCTACTCTTTTCACGATTAACCTCCCATAACATGAGAGACAATTCATTATGCAAAACACAGACTTCTGACAGACTCAACATATCTAGGACTCACTATACCTGCTGACCCATTAAATCTTTTTGAATACAATTATAGGCCACTTAATACAGAAACCTTTAAACTTCTAGAAACCTGGCACAAACAAAACCAGTTATCATGGTTAGGCTGAATTAATGCGGTCAAAATGACGATAGTTCCTAAATATCTTTATCTGTTCCAAACCCTCCCCTAGCCCTACCTGACAGGTACCTTACAGCACAGCAACGTATGATAAACTCATATGGGCTTACAAGAAACCGAGAATCACTAAGCATACACTATACTTAGACAAAGAGGATGGAGGCCTAGGGGTTCCTTATCTCACTTACTATTACAGAGCGACTCACATGAGCAGCATCGTAACTTGGAATCACGACACTCAGTCAAAAATATGGGTAAAAATCGTAGCGCACTCTTCTAATCTACAACATTTGAGAGACATATGTTGGCTACCCAAGCAACATAGACCACCCTTAGTTTACCAAAATAAATATAATAAATATACTCTAGACACCTGGGATAGAGTAATCAAAGACACCCCATACATATCTAGCTCTATTTCACCCCTAACTCCGCTACACCGGATCATGTCCGCCAGACACTTGATAAATCGGCCCCTAAAGATACTGCATAAAACTAAAATTATATTATAATCAAATTTTTGGTTAAAAATTACATAGAAAACAATTAAATGAGGTATTAATTTAACTCGACTGGATATACTACTCAAATTTCCATAGCATAAAAATATAGATGTTTGATTACCTAATGATAAGCGTGAAACTGCTTTTTTACTTTTAAATTATTAATGCCCATTTTTGTTCAGTGGTGCTGAACAAAATCTCTTGGAGATCTGGAAGTGGCCTGTGGTACATAATTTGGACTTTCATGTTCTAGAAGCTAGAATGGGGTTTCTTTTAGCTCACCTATTGACAATGCACAGTTGCTATTAATAATTAATAGAAATACAGAAAACTAGAATTCAAATAATGCACATTATTTCTATCTTTAAAGGTTCAAATACTAAACTGAAAATTATAATTATTGCAACGCCAATATTTGCGCTGGTTTGGTATCCTATATACGGCTTAACTTAGAAGTTACGCGCGTAGATTTCTGGCGTCGCCCGTAGTTTTTTGGGCCATAGACTGACATACAAAACACGCGCAGTTTGGTATCCAATATACGGCGTAAGTACTTACGCGCGCAGAGTTCAGAAAATCTACTCCAATCTCATCTCGCCACAAATTTCAGCCGCAGGAACCCTTGCACTGACTTAGAAACCAACGTAACTCTCGGAAGGCCTAACAAGTGCATGCTTAACAACATACATATCAGCAGCTTGATCACAATAGTTAACCTCTTAAAAGCATTTAATATTCCTGCCCCTGCAAGTTTGTCAAACCAATCACAAAGGGGTGCATCATGGGGCCCAGGGGGACATCATGGGGCCCAGGGGGACATCATGGGGCCCAGGGGGATATCATGGGGCCCAAGGGGTGCTGGAAGCCCTACAATCCCCTGTTGTTCTGTCTACACATGCTGAATCTATAGTTGTTGCTGAGGTCCATGGTGATGGTGCTGCCCCTGCTACAGCTGGTCATCGAATTACATACTGCGGAGTTCCACTGCATGTAAGTGAAACTACTACATCCCACCTCCATTCCCTTAACCACCCTAATTACTGAAAATATATCATTAGTTCAATTCATGTTTTGGTCACTATGATTTATTGACTATCATTTTGAGGAATGAAAATGGATGTTTATACCTTATGTTCACACCTTCTGTAAAAACATTATTATTTAGATATATATATATATACCCATGTGCAGGGATAGGCAAGGTGTCCTTCACTAAAACTCTTTACCTTAGAAAATGTCAGCAACAGCCTTGGCTCGTGCCTATCCCTGCACATGGGTCAATTTCTATTGGATGTGAGAAACCTTGATTTACATCTTAAAAGTGAATATCACTATATGTACCCTTCATACACAACTATGTGATGTGGTTTAGAGAACATGAATATGTCATAAACATGATTATATTACCTTTTCTGGGCCATTTCCACACAGGCCTTATTACATTTTTCAAAGATATTAGTGTACTAAAACACCCCTCACATGGATGTGGATGACAATTATATGGAAAATAACAGAGGACAAGATTTAGGATTAAATATAACAAGATTTATTTTCTTTTAGGCTTCTTAGATGAGGGGGCTGAGGGGCCTGGAGTGGGTCTCCTGCCTCTCCTGGGTTGTGTTGATTCCGAGGATCCTGCAGGAGTGCTGGCCACAGATGAGATGCTGGAGGCAATGTCCTGCTGGTGGGTGGAATGCTCCACCAACACACCCAACAGTTGGTTCTGTTCCCTCCATCGGTTGTCACTCTGAATCTGCATGTCAGACATTACTCTCAGCATCTGAGATTGATTCTGGACCATAGCAGTTAAAGATGCTGCCATGTCCCGTTGCAGCTCAATGGAACGCTGTTGTAAAGTCTGTTGACTCCTGTAAAACCTGCGTTGGTCCCTCTGCATTCTCTCGCAGGTTGATGTGAGACTCTCGCAGGTTAGTGTTTGCCTCCTCTGTAGGGCAATGTATTCATCGCCCATGGCGGAAGTCAGCGGATCCATGGGCTCTTCCCCAGCAGGGACTCTAGGCACCGGTTCGATTTCTATATCCTCAGCTGGTGGTGCGGGCTGTGAAATCTCAGCTGGTGGTGCAGGCTGTGGAATCTCAGCTGGTGGTGCGGGCTGTGGAATCTCAGCTGGTGGTGCGGGCTGTGGAATCTCAGCTGGTGGTGCGGGCTGTGGAATCTCAGCTGGTGGAGCTCTTCCAAGTGCAGCAGATGGTGCAGATGTCCGGATGAACTGATAGTCCCATTGCCTGCTGGTGTGCACCCACTCAGCCTGCTGGTAGAATCCCGGAGTGGCCTGATATTGTTGGGGGGGGGTAAAGGCATCTACCCTTCGGGGCTGGCTTGGCTCCCCCTCCAAGCCAAAGGAATAGTCCTCCAGCCAGGGCTCCTGCCAGGTATCCTCATGTAATGCTGGTGGCATGACATTCGGATTGTCAATTGAGGCAGTCCAACCCAGGTCATGCCTGGTATACTCCTGCTGGACTCTCCGGACCGGTGGTTGAGGTGGAGAAATACTTTGTTCCGGTGGTGGAGGGGGATGCATGGGCGTTGGCACCCTGGTGACTGGAGGTTCTGTGGAGGAGTCAAATGATGAGAGGGATTAGTACAGTCAGATATATATCCATGTGGGCATACAATGTACATGCTAGGGCCTATACACATTCTCATGTCAAACTCTATAACATGCATGTGCATATTGAGATTTGTGATATGAGGGTTTTTAATATGCAAAGTATACATGTATGTGTTTCATACAGTAGTTCTGTGTACATGTCAGTGATGGAGAAAATGTGTTCTTTAAGTGACACTATTGTTGTGATGACTATAGTGTCCATTTACTGAAAACTCTACATGTGGCTTGTGGCCTGTGTTACTCTGAGATATGTTAGTATTTCACTATTCCACCTAATATCATGAATTTCAATGTGTTAAGTAGCATTAAATGGACATTAAACCCATTTTGATTATTTCATGATTCAGCTAGAGCATGCACTTGTAAACAACTTTGTAATTTACTTCCATTACCTAATTTGCTTCATTCTCTTGATATTCTTAGCTGAAAAGCATATCTAGATAGGCCCAGAAGCTGCTGATTGGTGGCTGCACATCAATGCCTCGTGTGATTGCCTCACCCATGTGCATTGATATTTAATAAACAAAGATTAAGAAAATAATGAAGCAAAATAGATAATAGAAGTAAATTGGGATGTTGTTGAAAACTGTATTCTCTATCTGAATAATGAAATAAAAAGATTTGGTTTCATGTCCCTTTAATGTTAAATCTCATTGTAGATGTTTTTGTTAGTAGGCCAAATACCATGCTCCTCATTGTGTACATGAATGTGTGACAATATAGGATGTTATAACTCAAATACATATAATACTGGTGTGTGGGATGTTACTCACCAGCATGCTGTGCTGATGTTGCAATCCCTGAGTCACGAGCCCCTGGAAGTCCACGGACTGCTGTGACGCTCAGGGACCTACGAATCAGCTCCTGCCACTCGTTGTATTCCGCCTCATAGTGAGGCCCACCTCCTGTTGCCCTCTGGGACATTGCTTCTTGGCCCATCTTCTCCTTAACTCTCCTCTTACAATCGTTCCACCTCTTCTTTAGGCCATCCACATTCCTCCTCTGCTGGGACACACCATTAACAGCCTCCACCACCTTCTGCCAGGCATCTTTACGCCTACGGGCAACTCCTTTGCCCTTCTCTTGGCCAAAGAGGGCGGTATGGTTCTCCAGGACATCCTGGACTAGAGCGAGGTTTTCAGCGAATGTGAAGTTGGGGCACCTCATACGCTCATCGTCCTGGTCCGCCTAGCTCCCTCCCTGGGATGTCCCTGGTGTGGGTTCCTCCCTATCCTCTCCCTCCTCCCCCCTTCTATCCCCATGTGCACCCTCTATCCCTCTTCTGAGTGCGCCTGGCCTTGGGGCAACCCCACTCCCATCCTCCCTTCTAGCTCTCCCTCTCCCCACTCCGCTCACTCCCTGACGGGGACCCTGCTGCTCCTCCTGTCCATAATCCTCTCCCTGCAACTCCCCTTCCCTCCTCCTCCCCGCCCTAGCTCTCCCTGACATCCTCACACTACACACACTCACACTCACTCCCACTTCAATCACACACAATCACAACCAAACACTCAGCCTTTCACACTGTAAAAGATAAATAAAATGTGTAAGGTGTTATAAAAAAAAAGTGTGGTGTATTTTGTATATGTGTGTATGCAAAATGTGTGCAATATGTAAAAAAGTGACAGTAATGTACAAGCTTAACAAATCCACCAAATCCGACCTAACTAAATATTATGCAATGCGCCTCTCTCTCTACTCTAACGACTGTCTCCTACTCACTGTAGTGTGCTGTAGCTCCAAGAATCGACCAAACACACTAAAGAAAATGGCGGCTGCGCAGGGGTTTAAGTATGAATTTTGAATCTCGTAATTACGTGGCGCATCTCTTAGAACTGGCGTAATTTTTTACGAGTCGTAGGCTAATTTGCATAAAACTACACTTTATTGAGACTTTACGTGAACAAAATACTGGCGTAAGTACTTGCGACGACTAAAATGTGTATTTGCGCACATTTTTGATGATCGCCGGTTTTTCCTACTTACGCCAGTTTAGCATCTGACGGCGCTGTATATTGGATAGCTCAAGTTGCGAGCTGAAACTGCGGGCGACGCGGGTTCCCTCGCTTGCGCCGAAAACTACGCCGTATATCGGATCGCGCCCCCTATGTGTAATAAAGTGCAATGTGTGTACTCCGTTGCAGTACGTGTTTATAACTGTTTGTTGGCTTTTCTCTGAAATATAAATATTAAGCATAATTTTGCAACTTGTAGGGTGTGTACTTATACTTATCTGGCTGCTCCAAATCTGTACCACAGTTATTGTTCCTCTGCATTACTAATGACGACTCCACAAGGATGGATTATGCAGCACTGCTATGTAAACTACTACACATGCTTGCCAGTTTTGGTGCTTTTTATATAATTCCAAATATAACATCAATTCTATTTTACATCTGTTTTCCGATAAAAAAAAATTGAAATTAGATCTCATTAAATAAGTTATGCATAATTATTTCTTAAGACATGGTGAGTCCACGGATCATCAATTACTGTTGGGAATATCACTCCTGGCCAGCAGGAGGAGGCAAAGAGCACCACAGCAAAGCTGTTAAAGGGACAGTCTACACCAGAATTTGTATTATTTAAAAAGATAGATAATCGCTTTATTTCCTATTCCCCAGTTTTGCATAACCAACACAGTTATATTAATATATGTTTTACCTCTATGATTACCTCTGCAGACTGCCCCTTATCTAAGTGCTTTTGACAGACATGCAGTGTAGCCAATCAGTACAGACTCCTAAATAACTCCACAGGAGTGAGCACAATGTTATCTATATGACACAAATGAACTAGTACTGTCTAACTGTGAAAACCTTTTAAAATGCTCTGAGCTAAAAGGTGTTTTCAACGGTTTAGAAATCAGTTTGAGCTTACCTAGGTTTAGCTTTTCAAAAATACCACCAAGGGAACAAAGCAAATTTGATAATAAAAGTAAATTGGTAAGTAGTTTAAAATTGCATGTCCTATCTGAATCATGAAAGTTTAATTTTGAATAGACTGTCCCTTTAAGTATCACTTCCCTTCCCACAACCCCCAGTCATTCTCTTTGCCTTTAGTGCAAGGAGGAGGTGCTGTCGTTGTCAACCCTTGGAAGTCAGGTTCACTTTATCATTCTATATTGTTCCTTCTTCTGAGGAAGTGTTTATAGACGTTCTGTGGATATTTTCACAGAAATTAGGAAAGCTAGGGATAACTTTTGTCCCTGTCTCCTGTCTGCGTATGAATTTTTCCTGTCACTGACTTCGTTTGATGTTCTGTGCCCTAGTGGACTTTTCTACTATGGCACAGAGTACTTTGATCTCTATGGGGGATAGCTGCTCCTTTACAGATCCAATGCATAAGAAGCTATGTCTTGTCTTACCTGACTTGCTTTGATACCCGGGGGGCATGGTGGCTGATGGTCAGTTAAGGGGCCTTCTTGTGACTTAGTGGTACAGCCTAGGCCTTATAGTTCTGCAGTTGCAGATTCAATACTTTATTTCCATAATTACTGTTGGGAATTAAGAACCTGGCCACCAGGAGGAGGCAAAGACACCCCAGCCAAAGACTTAAATACCTCCCCCACTTCCCTCATCCCCCAGTTATTCTTTGCCTTTCGTCACAGGGACATCCTTCTTGAGACCGTCCTGGGAGATTGTGACCATGGACACGAGTCTGGCAGGATGGGGAGCTGTTTGGGGTGCCAGGATGGCACAAGGAAAATGGTCCCTGGAGGAGTCTCTCCTTTCAAAAAATATTCTGAAACTCTGAGCAATCTACAATGCTCTGAAGGCATCAGCTTCATCAGATTCCAGACCGACAACATTACCTTGGTAGCTTACATTAACCATCGGGGGGGGGGGGGGTACGAGGAGCTCCCTAGCTATGAGGGAGGTGTCTCGGATCTTGGAGTGGGCCACAGAGTCCCACAGCTGCTCGCTCTAAGCGATTCACATTCCAGGTGTGGACAACTGGGAAGCAGAATTTCTCAGCAGGCAATCCTTCCATCTGGGGGAATGGTCTCTTCACCCCGAGGTGTTTGCAAAGATTTGTCTCAGGTGGGAATCATCAGAGATAGATCTCATGGCGTCCAGACTCAATTGCAAGCTACCCCGATACGGGTCGAGGTCCAGGGATCCCCAGGCAAAGCTAATAGATGCCTTAGCGGTGCCTTGGGGGTTCAGCCTAGCTAACATTTCTACCTCATGTAGTGGCTCGTATCAAACAGGAGCGAGCTTTGGCCATTCTGATTGTTCCATCGTTGCCACGGAGGACGTGGTTCCACCGCTACCACTTCTACCTCATGTAGTGGCTCGCATCAAACAGGAACAAGCTTCGGCCATTCTGATTGTTCCATCGTTGCCACGGAGGACGTGGTTTGCGGATATGGTGGGGATGTCATCCTCTCCGCCGTGGAGGTTACCCTGTCGCATGGATCTGCTGGAACAGGGCCCCTTTCAACATCAAAATCTCGATTCTCTGCATGGAAATTGAACGCCTAGTCTTAGCCAAGAGAGGCTTTTCGGAAAGTGTGATTGATACTCTAATTCAGACAAGGAAGCCAGTCACTTGTCTCATCTACCATAAGGTGTGGAGGACTTACTTGTCCTGGTGTGAGAAGCATGGATATCCTTAACATAAGGTGAGGGTATCCAGGATTCTGTCCTTTCTTCAAGAGGGCCTGGAGAAGGGTCTTGCCGCCAGTTCCTTAAATGAACAGATTTTGGCATTATTAGTCTTGTTGCATAGGAGACTCGCTGAGCTCCCTGACATACAATCTTTTGTTCAGACTCTGTCTAGAATCAGGCTTGTATTTAGACAGTCTGCTCCCCCATGGAGCTTAAACTTGGTCCTTAAGGTATTGCAGAAGGTAACGTTTGAGCCTATGCACTCCATTGACATTAAGATTCTGTCCTGGAAGGTTCTTTTCCTGTTGGCCATTGCATCGCCACGCAGAGTATCTGAACTGACTGCCTTGCAATGTGAGCATCCGTATCTGGTTTTTCATGCGGGTAAGGCTGTGCTTTGTACTAGTTTGGGGTTTCTTCCCAAGGTGGTGTCTAACTGTAACATCAATCAGGAAATAGTTTCCTAACCCTTCTTCTTCTAAGGTGAGGTTACTTCATAATCTGGATGTGGTTCATGCCTTAAAGTTCTATCTTCAGGCTACAAAGGATTTCAGACAGTCTACATCTCTTTTTGTGGTGTATTCAGGGAAGCGCAAGGAGCAGAAATCCTCTTCTACTTCTTTGTCCTTTTGGTTGAGGAGCTTGATTCGCAGACAGCAGGACATAAGCCTCCTCAGAGGATCCCGGCTCATTCAACTAGAGCTATGGCTTTGTCTTGGGCCGTCAAGAATGAGGCCTCTATGGAGCAAATTTGTAAGGCGCCACCTGGTCCTGCTCACACACTTTTACAAAGTTTTACAAATGTTACGTTTTTGCTTCTGCGGAAGCTGTCTTTGGGAGAAAGGTTTTGCAGGCTGTGGTGCCCTCAGATTAGGGTCTGCCTTTTCCCTCCCTGTTTCATTCAGTGTCCTCTAGAGCTTGGGTATATGTTCCCAACAGTAATGAATGAAGCCCTTTAGATGGGAAACATAAATTATGCTTACCTGATAATTTAATTTCCATCCGATGGGCGGACCTAAATTTAATTATCTTCTGGCACCATTTATACCCTGTTATTTCTCCTACTGTTGCTTGTTCCCTCGGCAGAATGACTGGGGGATGAGGGAAGTGGGGGAGGTATTTAAGCCTTTGGCTGAGGTGTCTTTGCCTCCTCCTGGTGGCCAGGTTCTTAATTCCCAACAGTAATGAATGAAGCCGTGGACTCTCCTCCCGTTGATGGAAATTAAATTATCAGGCAAGCATAATTTATGTTTTTTCATCCAAAATCACGCTTCTGGCGTTTCCCTTCAAAGGATGGTTGGTCTTGGCCTGGCAGACTTATCCTCTGACTTTGCGAAAAGAGGTTATTCTACCTCTCGCCAAGAGTAAGTCTAAAAGTTTTTCTTTTTCCTCCTTTATGCATCCAATTAATTTTAGTTCAATCTAAAATTCCTCCCAGGGGCAGATTAATCCTTCTGGAGTATCTGCAATCTAGGAGTGATAATCCCAGTCCCAGTCTGGGAAAGGGATCTAGGTTTTTACCTCAAGTTGCTCAGGTTTTGACCTTCAAAGTTTTTGTTTTTCCCTGTTATTTTTCTGCTTGGAGGGTTTCTGAACTCTCAGCTTTGCAGTGTGTTTCTCCTTATCTCATATTTCATGCAGATAAGGCAGTTCTTCGTACCAAGTTTGGTTTTCTTCCTAAGGTTGTTTCGGACAGAAATATTAATCAGGAATTGTTGTTCCTTCTCTTTGTCCTAATCCTTCTTCCAGAAGAAGAGTGTTTGCACAACTTACATGTTGTGAGGGCTCTTAAATTCTTTTTGCAGGCGTCTAAGGTTTTTTCGTTGTCTGCTGCTTTGTTGTTTGCCTTTTTGGGAAACGTAAAGTACAGAAAGCTTTTGCCTCTTCTTTTTCTTTATAGTGAGAGGTATTAGTCGTTTGGTGTACGAGACTGCTGGTCAGCAGCCTCCTGAGAGAATTACAGCTCATTCCGCTAGGGCTGTTTCTTCTTCTTGGGCCTTCAAGAATGAGGCCTCTGTGGAACAGATTTGCGAGGCTGAGACTTGGTCTTCTTTGCGCACTTTTTCAAAATTCTATAATTTTGATACTTTTGCCTCGGCTGAGTTTTCTAATGGGAAAGGTTCTTTAAGTAGTGGTGCCTTCTGTTTAGGTTACTTGTCTTGCCCTCCCTTATCATCTGTGTCCTCTAGCTTGGGTATTGATTCCTAACAGTAATTGATGATCCGTGGACTCACCATGTCTTATGAAAGAAAATAAAATATATGCTTACCTGCTAAATTTATTTATTTCTTGACACGGTCATGGCCCACGGCCCTCCCTGTTTTCAGACAGTTTTTTTTATAAACCTCAGGCACCTCTGCACCTTGTGTTATTTCCTTTCTCTCCTTTTCCTTCGGTCGAATGACTGGGGGTTGTGGGAAGGGAAGTGATACTTAACAGCTTTGTTGTGGTGCTCTTTGCCTCTTCCTGCTGGCCAGGAGTGATATTCCCAACAGTAATTGATGATCCGTGGACTCACCGTGTCAAGAAAGAAAGAAATTTAGCAGGTAAGCATACATTTTCTTTTTTCATCTCTCGTTAAGAAATCTGCTAATATCTGTTTCATGGAGCTTTCTAATAATGCAATATGTACTGTATGTACTGTGCATACCTCCAAACACTTCAGGTGGCAAAGATATTAATCTTGATGTCAGCCAAAAGCAATATTGCTAATTACTTATACTGATATAATACTATAATGTCCCTTGCAAAAAAAGTTCTGAATATACATTATAAATATACTGAATACTAACTGCTCTTTATTAGTATATGTAAAGCAGCGCAAGCTTAGTTTTCTTACAGTAACCTAAATTCCAATATTACAGCTACATCTCTTAATTATTTATATTGCTATTCAGAAATTGTAATATTTAGACAGTATTCCACTTCACAATTGATTGATGCTGTTACTGTTTTTGATATATATCACAGATAAGTGTAACAACATCTGTTTCCTACTTGCATTCATGTGTCCAGAATTATATTTCTCTTGTAAGGTGTATCCAGTCACGGGTTCATCCATTACTTGTGGGATATTCTCCTTCCCAACAGGAAGTTGCAAGAGGACACCCACAGCAGAGCTGTCTATATAGCTCCTCCCCTAACTGCCACTCCCAGTCATTCTCTTGCAACTCTCGACAAGAAAGGAAGTATCAAGAGATATGTGGTGACTTAGTGTAGTTTTACCTTCAATCAAAAGTTTGTTATTTTTAAAACGGTACCGGCGTTGTACTGTTTTACTCTCAGGCAGAAATTAGAAGAAGAATTCTGCCTGGAGGTTTGATGATCTTAGCGGTTTGTAACTAAGGTCCATTACTGTTCTCACACATAACTGAAGAATATGGGAAAACTTCAGTTGGGGGAACGGTCTGCAGATTACCTGCTTTGAGGTATGTTCAGTATTTTTATTTCTAGAGAGATGAATAAGTTCTAGAAAATGCTGACAGAGCCTTGTGTATTTGAGGTAAGCCTGATGCAGTGATTTAACAGCGACTGGGATCATGCTTACAAAACAGGGCAATACTCATGTTAATATTCATATTACTTAGTGACAAAACGTTTACATGATTTCATAAATAGGACGTTTTTTCTCTGAGGGAGATAAGTCTTTATTTGGGGCCTAGTTTCCACATGGCTAGTCAGATTCTCCTAGGAGTATTTTCTTAAGGCCCTTCTTACATCCAGTAACATAGTGGGAGGGGCCTATGTTAGCACTCTAACTACGCAGTTTTAATTCAGACTGAGACATCCAGCTTCCCTAGAGATTTCAAAGGGGTTATTTCTGCACAAAATCGTTTTTGAGGGCAGGTAGGAGCCTCAGCAGAGCTGTGGCAAGGTGCTCAATTGACTTTTAACGTTTTTTAACGTTTTTCAATCCGGTTTGGGGCCTAAGGGGTTAATCATTCATTTTCAAGTGAGTGCAATGTTGCTTTAGTCCTTTAGACACACTGTCAAACTTTCAAAGAATTTACTATATTTTTACACTGTTTTGCAGTTTAAGTGCTAGTTTTTTTCTCTTAAAGGCACAGTAACGTTTTTGTTTAATTGCTGTTTCACCTTTATTAAAGTGTTTTCCAAGCTTGCTTGTCTCACTACTAGTCTGTTAAACATGTCTGACATAGAGGAAACTCCTTGTTCAATATGTTTTGAAGCCATGGTGGAACCCCCTCTTAGAATGTGTACCAAATGTACTGATATTTCTATAAACTATAAAGACCATATTATGGCGCTTAAAAATTTATCTCCAGGGGATTCTCTGACTGAAAAGAGGGAGATTATGCCATCTAGCTCTCCCCATGTGTCAGAACCTATAATTCCCGCTCAAGTGACGCCAAGTACATCTAGCGCGTCTAATTCTTTTACCTTACAGGACATAGCGGCAGTTATGAATGCTACCCTCTCAGAGTTATTCTCCAAACTGCCAGGGCTACAAGGAAAGCGAGACAGCTCTGGGGCTAGAACTAATACAGAGCTTTCTGACGCTTTAATGCCTGTGTCCGATATACCCTCACAATACTCAGAAGCCGAGGCAGGTGAGCTTCTATCTGTGGGTGACATTTCAGACTCAGGGAAGGCGTTACTTCAGTCTGATTCTGAAATGACAGCGTTTAAATTTAAGCTTGAACACCTCCGCTTATTGCTTAGGGAGGTTTTAGCGACTCTGGATGACTGTGACCCCATTGTGGTTCCAGAGAAATTGTGTAAAATGGACAAATACTTTGCAGTGCCTGTTTACACTGATGTTTTTCCAGTCCCTAAGAGGTTTTCGGAAATTATTACTAAGGAATGGGATAGACCAGGTGTGCCGTTCTCTCCCCCTCCTGCTTTCAAAAAGATGTTTCCCATAGATGCCGCCATACGGGACTCGTGGCAGACGGTTCCTAAGGTGGAGGGAGCAGTCTCTACCCTAGCTAAGCGTACAACTATCCCCGCCGAGGACAGTTGTGCTTTCCTAGATCCTATGGATAAAAAATTGGAGGGTCTCCTTAAGAAAATTTTTATACATCAAGGTTTTATTCTCCAGCCTCTTGCATGCATTGCCCCAGTTTCTGCTGCAGCGGCTTTTTGGTTTGAGTCTCTTGAGGAGGCTCTACAGGTAGAGACCCCGCTAGACGATATTCTAGACAGGATTAAAGCTCTTAAGTTAGCTAACTCCTTTATTTCTGACGCCATCTTTCATTTAGCCAAGCTAACGGCTAAGAATTCAGGTTTTGCCATTTTGGCGCGTAGGGCGCTATGGCTTAAGTCCTGGTCAGCAGACGTTACTTCAAAGTCTAAGCTTCTTAACATCCCCTTCAAGGGACAGACCCTATTCGGGCCTTGTCTGAAGGAGATCATTTCTGATATTACTGGAGGAAAAGGTCACGCCCTTCCTCAGGATAGGTCCAATAAGTTAAGGACCAAACAGAATAATTTTCGTTCCTTTCGAAACTTCAAGAGTGGTGCAGCTTCAGTTTCCTCTAATGCAAAACAAGAGGGAAATTTCGCCCAGTCCAAACCGGTCTGGAGACCTAACCAGGCTTGGAACAAGGGGAAGCAGGCCAGGAAACCTGCGGCTGCCTCTAAGACAGCATGAAGGAGTAGCCCCCGATCCGGGACCGGATCTAGTAGGGGGCAGACTTTCTCTCTTCGCCCAGGCTTGGACAAGAGACGTCCAGGATCCCTGGGCATTAGAGATTGTTTCCCAGGGATATCTTCTGGACTTCAAAGCTTCATCTCCAAAGGGGAGATTTCATCTCTCACAATTATCTGTAAACCAGATAAAGAGAGAGGCATTCTTACGTTGTGTTCAAGACCTACTGGTTATGGGAGTGATCCACCCAGTTCCAAGGGAGGAACAGGGGCAGGGCTTCTATTCAAATCTGTTTATAGTTCCCAAAAAAGAGGGAACTTTCAGACCAATCTTGGATCTCAAGATCCTAAACAAATTTCTCAGGGTCCCATCCTTCAGGATGGAGACTATCCGAACCATCCTCCCTATGATCCAGGAGGGTCAATATATGACTACCGTGGACGTAAAGGATGCTTATCTCCACATTCCGATTCACAGAGATCATCATCAGTTCCTCGGGTTCGCCTTCTTAGACAGGCATTACCAGTTTGTGGCTCTTCCCTTCGGGTTAGCCACGGCACCAAGAATCTTTACGAAGGTTCTAGGGTCCCTACTTGCGGTTCTAAGGCCACGGGGCATAGCAGTGGCTCCTTACCTAGACGACATTCTGATACAGGCGTCGACTTTTCAAATCGCCAAGTCCCATACGGACATTGTTCTGGCCTTTCTGAGGTCTCACGGGTGGAAGGTTAACGAAGAAAAGAGTTCTCTCTCCCCTCTCACAAGAGTTTCCTTCCTAGGAACACTGATAGACTCAGTAGAAATGAAAATTTTTCTGACAGAGGTCAGGTTATCAAAGCTTCTAACTTCCTGCCTTGCTCTTTATTCTACTTCTCGCCCTTCAGTGGCTCAGTGTATGGAAGTAATCGGCCTAATGGTAGCGGCAATGGACATAGTTCCGTTTGCCCGCCTACATCTCAGACCACTGCAACTTTGCATGCTCAATCAGTGGAATGGGGATTACACAGATTTGTCCCCTCTGCTAAATCTGGATCAAGAGACCAGGGATTCTCTTCTCTGGTGGTTATCTCGGGTCCATCTGTCCAGGGGAATGAGTTTCCGCAGGCCAGAGTGGACTATAGTGATGACAGATGCCAGTCTTCTGGGCTGGGGCGCGGTCTAGAACTCCCTGAAGGCTCAGGGTTTGTGGACTCAGGAGGAAGCCCTCCTTCCGATAAACATTCTGGAACTGAGAGCGATATTCAATGCTCTTCAGGCTTGGCCTCAACTAGCTGCGGTCAGGGTCATCAGTTTTCAGTCGGACAATATCACGACTGTAGCCTATATCAACCATCAGGGGGGAACAAGAAGCCCCCTGGCAATGTTGGAGGTTTCAAAGATAATTCTATGGGCAGAGGTTCACTCTTGCCATCTCTCAGCTATCCATATCCCAGGAGTAGAGAACTGGGAGGCGGATTTTCTAAGTTGGCAGACTTTTCATCCTGGGGAGTGGGAGCTCCATCCTGAGGTATTTGCCCAGCTGATTCAACTATGGGGTTAACCAGAACTGGATCTGATGGCGTCTCGTCAGAACGCCAAGCTTCCTTGTTACGGGTCCAGTTCAAGGGGTCCCCAGGCAGCGCTGATAGATGCTCTAGCAGTGCCCTGGTCCTTCAGCCTGGCTTATGTGTTCCCACCATTTCATCTCCTCCCTCGTCTGATTGCCAAGATCAAGCAGGAGAGAGCTTCGGTGATTTTGATAGCACCTGCGTGGCCACGCAGGACTTGGTATGCAGATCTGGTGGACATGTCATCCCTTCCACCATGGACTCTGCCGCTGAGGCAGGACCTTCTACTCCAAGGTCCTTTCAAACATCCAAATCTAATTTCTCTGCGACTGACTGCTTGGAGATTGAATGCTTGATTTTATCAAAACGCGGTTTCTCCGAGTCGGTCATTGATACCTTAATTCAGGCTCGAAAACCTGTCACCAGGAAAATCTATCATAAGATATGGTGTAAATATCTTCATTGGTGTGAATCCAAGGGTTACTCATGGAGTAAAGTCAGGATTCCTAGGATATTATCCTTTCTCCAAGAAGGATTGGAGAAGGGATTGTCAGCTAGTTCCTTAAAGGGACAGATTTCTGCTCTGTCTATTCTTCTGCACAAACGTCTGACAGATGTTCCAGACGTTCAGGCATTTTGTCAGGCTTTAGTTAGAATCAAGCCTGTGTTTAAACCTGTTGCACCACCATGGAGTTTAAATTTAGTTCTTAAAGTTCTTCAAGGGGTTCCGTTTGAACCTCTGCATTCCATAGATATCAAGCTTTTATCTTGGAAAGTTCTGTTTTTGGTAGCTATCTCTTCGGCTCAAAGAGTTTCAGAGTTATCTGCTTTACAGTGTGATTCCCCTTATCTGATCTTCCATGCTGATAAGGTAGTTTTGCGTACCAAACCTGGGTTTCTTCCTAAGGTGGTATCTAATAAGAATATCAATCAGGAGATTGTTGTTCCGTCACTGTGTCCTAATCCTTCTTCAAAGAAGAAACATCTATTACACAATCTTGACGTGGTTCGTGCTTTAAAGTTTTATTTACAAGCTACTAAGGATTTTCGTCAAACATCTGCATTGTTTGTTGTCTACTCTGGACAGAGGAGAGGCTAAAAGGCTTCGGCATCTTCTCTTTCTTTTTGGCTGAGAAGCATAATCCGTTTAGCTTATGAGACTGCTGGCCAGCAGCCTCCTCACAGAATTACAGCTCATTCCACTAGAGCGGTAGCTTCCACATGGGCTTTTAAAAATGAGGCCTCTGTTGAACAGATTTGTAAGGCGGCGACTTGGTCTTCGTTTCATACTTTTTCTAAATTCTACAAATTTGATACTTTTGCTTCCTCGGAGGCTATTTTTGGGAGAAAGGTCTTGCAGGCAGTGGTGCCTTCCGTTTAAGTTCCTGCCTTGTCCCTCCCTTCATCCGTGTCCTAAAGCTTTGGTATTGGTATCCCACAAGTAATGGATGAACCCGTGGACTGGATACACCTTACAAGAGAAAACAAAATTTATGCTTACCTGATAAATTTATTTCTCTTGTGGTGTATCCAGTCCACGGCCCGCTCTGTCACTTTAAGGCAGGTGTTTTTTATTTTTAAACTACAGTCACCACTGCACCCTATAGTTTCTCCTTTTTCTCCTACATAGGTGTGTCCGGTCCACGGCTTCATCCTTACTTGTGGGAATATTCTCTTCCCTAACAGGAAATGGCAAAGAGGCACACAGCAAAAGCTGTCCACATAGCCCCTCCTCTGGCCCCGCCCCCCAGTCATTCTCTTTGCCGCTCTGAACAAGTAGCATCTCCACGGGGATGGTGAAGAGTTTGTGGTGTTTAGTTGTAGTTTTTTATTCTTCTATCAAGAGTTTGTTATTTTAAAATAGTGCCGGTTTGTACTATTTACTCTACAACAGAAAGTGATGAAGATTTCTGTTAAAGAGGATTATGATTTTAGCACAAGTAACTAGAATCCATTGCTGTTACCACACAGGACTGTTGAGCCAGAGAACTTCAGTTGGGGGTAACAGTTTGCAGAATCATCTGCTCCAGGTATGACCAGTCTCTTTTCTAACAACACATGATACTGCTAGAAGACTGTCAGTTTTTTCCCTCAGGGGACCGGTAAGCCATTTTCTTAGACTGAGTAACAGATTACAAGGCTTATTTTGTTGGGCTTTTGTACTGGTAGACACTGTTGTGGGCCCAATCGATTCACTTATATCACATTTTTATGGCTTTTCAAATGTTTTTGTGAACATATATACACTTTGGGGAACGTTTTAATTATGCCTGGCATGGTTTAGACGCCTAATCTAGTCAGGAAGGCCCCTTCACTCTAGTATGCAGAGGGAGGAGACCCCATTTTCGCGCCTCAGTTGCGCAGTTAATATCTAAGGCAGGGCATGCAGCTTCATGTGAGAGGGTCCTGTGGATAACAGACAGACTCCGGAAGGCTTATTTCTGAGGAGAATAACCCCTAAGGAAGGTAAAAGCTACAGCAAAGGCTGTAGCAGGGACTGTAGTGTGTAAAACCGGTTAAATAGAACAATTAGCTCCGGTTTGCTCATTTAAGGGTCTAGAGACTTCATTTTTTGTGTGCAATACTTTCAAAGCATTAAGACACTGGGGTGTAAATTTCATAAAGATCGGATATTGCCTTCATAGTTTTTTGAACATTCAGATATAAAGTGTCATTTTATTATTTAAAGAGACAGTAACGGTTTTCGTTTAAAATCGTTTTATTGTATTAATAGCCTGCCTAAATCTGCCTAACATGTCTGTGCCATCAGATAGCTTATGTTCTGTGTGTATAGAGGCCAAGGTGGTCCCCCCTTTAAGTGTATGTGATAATTGTGCCATTGCGTCCAAACAAAGTAAGGACAATTCTGTCACATTTAATAAAATTGCCCAAGATGATTCTTCTAATGAAGGTAGTGGGGATAGTTCTACATCCTCTCCTTCTGTGTCTACACCAGTTATGCCCGCGCAGGCGATACCTAGTACATCTAGCGCGCCAATGCTTGTTACTATGCAGCAGTTAACAGCAGTAGTGGATAATTCTGTAGCAAATCTTTTATCCAAACTGCCAGCATTTCAGAGAAAGCGTGATTGTTCAGTTTTAAATACAGAAAAGGATGAACAAGTAGACGCTGACGATACCTTATCTATTTTACCCTCACATCAATCGGAATTGGCTGTGAGGGAGGGGCTGTCTGAGGGAGAAATTTCTGACTCAGGAAAAATTTCTCAACAGGCAGATCATGATATTGTAGCATTTAAATTTAGGCTAGAACATCTCTGCGCTCTGCTTAAGGAGGTACTAGCTACTCTGGATGATTGTGATTCTTCGGTAATTCCAGAGAAGTTGTGCAAATTGGACAAATTCTTAGAGGTCCCTGTGCACGCCGATGCCTTTCCGATACCCAAGAGGGTAGCGGACATAGTGAATAAGGAGTGGGAGAAGCCGGGTATACTGTTTGCCCCACCTCCTATATTTAAGAAAATGTTCCCCATTGTAGACCCCAGAAGGGACGCCTGGCAGACGGTCCCTAAGGTAGAGGGGGCAGTTTCAACGTTAGCTAAGCGCACAACTATTCCTATAGAGGACAGTTGCGCTTTCAAAGATCCTATGGATAAAAAATTGGAAGGATTGCTTAAAGGATTACTTTCCGTTATAATTTTTAAGCCAAACAACTAACATATTAAAGTTAATAAACATTAATTAAAACATACTGACCTATATTTTCTCCAAAACGAAGTTTCATAACGTTCTAAAAGTTATATCTTTTATTCGCCGATGATGTCACGTTATCCTGCCCACTATTTTCAGCACTGCATGTTCAAAATACTTAAACCAATGAAATTGTGTTTAAAGCGCCATTTTGAAACCTAGGTATTGTAAACGGATTGGTACAGAGCAAAGGATAACCGCAGAGTGGGTGTGGAAAACAATTAAATTTGCAGACAAGATTTCTGATATACGGTAGAGATATGTTAATGAAATGCTATTGATAAAAAGTGTATTTGGGGTAGTTAGTAACAGGTATAGAAAATATTTGTAGTGGGGAAACAGGAAGGCGCCAATAGGGTGATAACGTAAAGAACCCTGACAGGTAAGTATGAGGAGAGAAAGGTACTCACAAGCAGGGCGGCACTTGAACGTGCCTAACCAAGCGGGCCGGGACCACAGCGTCACCTGGAAGACTCACAACGGCAACAACAACCAATCCTCGAGCCGGACCAAGTTCCGTGTGGCCAATCAGGAACGCTGGATGATAACACACCTCCCTCTTCGTATGCCGATTCCGAACACGCAGCTCAGCAGCGTTACGTCACTCCAGACAAAAAAAATTGTCTGGAGTGACGTAACGCTGCTGAGCTGCGTGTTCGGAATCGGCATACGAAGAGGGAGGTGTGTTATCATCCAGCGTTCCTGATTGGCCACACGGAACTTGGTCCGGCTCGAGGATTGGTTGTTGTTGCCGTTGTGAGTCTTCCGGGTGACGCTGTGGTCCCGGCCCGCTTGGTTAGGCACGTTCAAGTGCCGCCCTGCTTGTGAGTACCTTTCTCTCCTCATACTTACCTGTCAGGGTTCTTTACGTTATCACCCTATTGGCGCCTTCCTGTTTCCCCACTACAGATTTCCTAACCGTCGACGCACGCTACAGAAGAGCAGCCTTATATCGGATTGTTTGTTATTGATTTTCGCATTCGTCACCGTGGGCGCACCTCCATCAAGGACTTTTCTTGTTTTTGATTTCTTTCCCATAGAAAATATTTACTTACAGTGGCCCTTTAAAAAGATTTTTGTTCAGCAAGGTTTCCTTCTTCAACCAATTGCGTGCATTATTACTGTCACCTCAGCGGCGTCTTTTTGGTTCGAGGAATTAGAAAGCTCGCTCCAGAAGGAGACTTCATATGATGAAGTCATGGACAGGGTTCACGCACTTAAGTTAGCTAATTCCTTTATATTGGATGCCGCTTTTCAAATAACGAAATTAGCGGCGAAAAACTCAGGTTTTGCTATAGTGGCGCGCAGGGCGCTTTGGCTAAAATCATGGTCGGCAGATGTGTCGTCCAAGACTAAATTACTTAATATTCCCTTCAAAGGTAAGACCCTTTTTGGGCCAGAATTGAAGGAGATTATTTCAGACATCACTGGGGGAAAGGGCCATGGCTAAGAATAAGTCTAATTTTCGTTCCTTTCGCAATTTCAGGAACGGACCAGCTTCTAACTCTGCAGCCTCTAGACAAGAGGGCAATGCTGCCCAGCCCAAACCTGCGTGGAAACCCGTGCAAGGCTGGAACAAGGGTAAACAGAACAAGAAGCCTGCTGCTGCTACCAAGACAGCATGAAGGGGTAGCCCCCGATCCGGGACCGGATCTAGTAGGGGGCAGATTATCTCTCTTTGCTCAGGCTTGGGCAAGAGATGTTCCAGATCCCTGGGCACTAGAAATAGTCTCCCAAGGATATCTTTTAGAGTTCAAGGAACTTCCTCCAAGGGGAAGGTTCCACGTGTCTCGCTTATCTTTAGACCAGATAAAGAGAAAGGCATTCTTACATTGTGTAGGAGACCTATTAAAGATGGGAGTGATATTCCCAGTTCCAACAGCGGAACAAGGTCTGGGTTTTTACTCAAACCTGTTTGTAGTTCCCAAAAAAGAGGGAACTTTCAGGCCAATTCTGGATTTAAAAATACTAAACAAATTCCTCAGAGTTCCATCGTTCAAGATGGAAACCATTCGGACGATCTTACCAACAATCCAGGAGGGTCAATATATGACTACCGTGGACTTAAAGGATGCGTACCTGCATATTCCTATCCACAAAGATCACCATCAGTTCCTAAGGTTCGCCTTTTTGGACAAACATTACCAGTTCGTGGCTCTTCCATTCGGTTTATCCACTGCTCCCAGAATTTTCACAAAGGTACTAGGGTCCCTTCTAGCGGTTCTAAGGCCGAGGGGCATTGCTGTAGCACCTTACCTAGACGACATTCTAATCCAAGCGTCGTCCCTTTCCAAAGCAAGGGCTCATACAGACATTGTGTTAGCCTTTCTAAGATCTCACGGGTGGAAGGTGAACATAGGAAAGAGTTCACTGTCCCCGTCCACAAGGGTTCCCTTTCTGGGAACAATATTAGATTCTGTGGAAATGAAGATTTTTCTGACAGAAGTCAGAAAGTTAAAACTTCTAAAAGCTTGTCGAGTTCTTCATTCTATTCCTCAGCCTTCCATAGCTCAGTGCATGGAAGTTATAGGACTTATGGTTGCAGCAATGGACGTGGTTCCTTTTGCTCGAATTCATTTAAGACCATTGCAGCTGTGCATGCTCAAACAGTGGAATGGGGATTATGCAGACTTGTCTCCCCAAATTCAAGTAGACCAGGTAACCAGAGACTCACTTCTCTGGTGGTTGACTCAAGATCACCTGTCTCAAGGAATGAGTTTCCGCAGACCGGAGTGGGTCATTGTCACGACCGATGCCAGCCTCTTGGGCTGGGGCGCGGTCTGGGACTCTCTGAAAGCTCAGGGTCTATGGTCTTGGGAAGAGTCACTTCTCCCGATAAACATTTTAGAACTGAGAGCGATATTCAATGCGCTCCTAGCTTGGCCTCAACTAGCGAAGGCCAGGTTCATAAGATTTCAGTCGGACAACATGACGACTGTAGCGTACATCAATCATCAGGGGGGAACAAAGAGTTCCTTGGCGATGAGAGAGGTATCCAAGATCATCAAATGGGCGGAGGATCACTCCTGCCATCTATCTGCAATTCACATCCCAGGAGTAGACAACTGGGAGGCGGATTTTCTGAGTCGTCAGACCTTCCATCCGGGGGAGTGGGAACTTCACCCGGAGGTCTTTGCCCAGTTAACTCAACTGTGGGGCATTCCAGATGTGGATCTGATGGCGTCCCGTCAGAACTCCAAGGTTCCTCGGTACAAGTCCAGATCCAGGGATCCCAAGGCGACACTAGTGGATGCATTGGTGGCGCCTTGGTCGTTCAATCTAGCTTATGTGTTTCCACCGTTCCCTCTCCTTCCCAGGCTAGTAGCCAGGATCAAACAGGAGAAGGCTTCGGTGATTCTAATAGCTCCTGCATGGCCACGCAGGACTTGGTATGCAGACCTGGTGAATATGTCATCTGCTCCACCATGGAAGCTATCTTTGAGGCAGGACCTTCTAGTACAAGATCCATTCAAACATCCAAATCTAGTTTCTCTGCAACTGACTGCTAGGAAATTGAACGCTTGATTCTATCTAAGCGTGGGTTTTCAGAATCTGTTATAGATACTCTGGTTCAGGCCAGAAAACCGGTGACTAGGAAAAGTTACCATAAAATATGGAAAAAATATATCTGTTGGTGCGAAACCAAAGATTACTCATGGAGTAAAATTAGGATTCCTAGGATACTCTCCTTTCTCCAAGAAGGTTTGGATAAAGGCTTGTCAGCTAGTTCTCTAAAAGGACAGATATCTGCTCTGTCTGTCTTGTTGCACAAACGTCTGGCAGCCGTGCCAGATGTACAGGCGTTTGTACAGGCGTTAGTTAGCATCAAGCCTGTCTACAGACCTATGACTCCTCCATGGAGTCTAAACTTAGTTATTTCAGTTCTTCAAGGGGTTCCGTTTGAACCCTTACATTCCATAGATATTAAGTTACTATCTTGGAAAGTTTTGTTTTTGGTTGCTATTTCTTCTGCTAGAAGAGTTTCTGAATTGTCTGCTTTGCAGTGTTCTTCTCCCTATCTGGTGTTCCATACAGATAAGGTAGTTTTACGTACCAAACCTGGTTTTCTTCCAAAAGTGGTTTCCAACAGGAATATTAACCAGGAGATAGTTGTTCCTTCCCTGTGCCCGAATCCAGTTTCAAAGAAGGAACGTTTGTTACACAACCTAGATGTGGTTCGTGCTCTAAAATTCTACTTGGATGCAACTAAGGATTTCAGACAGACTTCATCCTTGTTTGTCGTTTATTCTGGTAAGAGGAGAGGGCAGAAAGCTACTGCTACCTCTCTTTCCTTTTGGCTGAAAAGCATCATCCGATTGGCTTATGAGACTGCCGGACAGCAGCCTCCTGAACGAATTACAGCTCACTCTACTAGGGCTGTGGCTTCCACGTGGGCCTTCAAGAACGAGGCTTCTGTTGATCAGATCTGTAAGGCAGTGACTTGGTCTTCACTGCACACCTTTACAAAATTTTCCAAATTCGATACTTTTGCTTCTTCGGAGGCTGTTTTTGGGAGAAAGGTTTTGCAAGCCGTGGTGCCTTCCGTTTAGGTTGCCTGACTTGTTCCCTCCCTTCATCCGTGTCCTAAAGCTTTGGTATTGGTTCCCACAAGTAAGGATGAAGCCGTGGACCGGACACACCTATGTAGGAGAAAACAGAATTTATATCTTACCTGATAAATTCCTTTCTCCTACGGTGTGTCCGGTCCACGGCCCGCCCTGATTTTTTGTCAGGCTTAATAAATTTTTATCTCTATACACTACAGTCACCACGGCACCCTATAGTTTCTCCTTTTTCTCCTAACCGTCGGTCGAATGACTGGGGGGCGGGGCCAGAGGAGGGGCTATGTGGACAGCTTTTGCTGTGTGCCTCTTTGCCATTTCCTGTTAGGGAAGAGAATATTCCCACAAGTAAGGATGAAGCCGTGGACCGGACACACCGTAGGAGAAAGGAATTTATCAGGTAATATATAAATTCTGTTTTCTTGCTTGTCTTCGGTCGAATGACTGGGAGTGGCAGTTAGTGGAGAAGCTATATAGACAGCTCTGCTGTGGGTGTCCTCTTGCAACTTCCTGTTGGGAAGGAGAATATCCCACAAGTAATGGATGAACCCGTGGACTGGATACACCACAAGAGAAAGAAATTTATCAGGTAAGCATAAATTTTGTTTTTTTACTCTGTTTATGCAATAATTATCAATAAAAAAAAAAAAAAAATCCTGTGGTGAGGGTGACTCCACATTCTACTCCCTGGAAGAGTGCTACATGTAAGCGAAGGCACTGCATCATATTGACAGAGCCTCTTCCAACTGATAACCAATTGTTGTAGATTCAAAATCTTGATGAAAAGCTGTTGTAACCAAGCTCACAGAGCAGCTAGTGGGTCCTACATTAGAGGAACCATTAACATTGTCATATATCCAAAATTAATATGTGTTTCTATCTGTGAAAATGTCATGCCACATTTAGCTACCAAATGGGTCAAATTTACTGTAATTTCTGGAGAATTTCTGGAGAAATGGTGCAAATTCCACAGGGCCTGGTATCTTGCTGAATAAGAGTAGTTACCTTTTTGAGTTCCTGATATAAAACAATTGTTTGTGTAAGTGCAGTACTATTGTTCCTAGCATTTTATCTTTTAAACAAGTTTTCAATGTACTTCTATTTTGATATTTGTCTTGTTCTTTTGGTAGCCTTTGTTGAAAAGCATACATAGGTAGGCTCATGAGCAGCTATTGCACTACTGGGTGCTAGCTGCTAATTGGTGGCTGCACCTATATGCATCTTGTTATTGGCTTAACTCATGTGTTCAGCTAGCTCCTAGTAGTGCAATGCAGCCAAAAGGTTGAGAGCTACTGAAATTCTATTGGCTGATTTGAATAGATGAAGACTTCTCGCCGCCTGGACGAAGACTTCTCACCGCCTGGATGGATGTCCGGACTTCAGAAACTGTGAGTGAATTTTTGGGGGTTAGTGTTAGTGTTTTTTTCTTTAATCTTTTTGGGTGTTTTTTTCTTAGATTAGGGTTTTGGGCTTTAGGTAAAAGAGCTGAATGCCCTTTTCAGGGCAATGGATAGCTTAGGTTTTTGTTAGAGTTAGGTTTTTTATTTTGGGGGGTTGGTTGGGTGGTGGGTTTCACTGTTGGGGGATCTTTGTATTTTTTTCCAGGTAAAAGAGCTGATTTCTTTAGGGCTATGCCCTACAAAAGGCCATTTTAAGGGCTATTGGTAGTTTATTGTATTGTTTTTTATTTTTATAGGGCTATTAGATTAGGTGTAATTGCTTTTATTTTTGATAACTAACAGCTAGATTACGAGTTCGGCGTTATGAGTGAAAAAGCAGCGTTATGCTTCATAACGCTGCTTTTTCCCTACTGCTGCTTTTACAAGTCTTGTAGGTATATCTCTGATGAAACGCATGTACGCGTGCGCGAAACGTGTCAGATAGGAGCTTACCTTGAGATTGTGAAACCTGTATCCCAATAAATGGTGGATATACAAAGAGACTCGGCGTTTTCTCTTTCCTCATCATCTTGTAGGTATAGCTGTACCGCACACTTTTTTGGCCGTCACGCAACGTCAGTACGGCACTTTTAAAAAAGTCCTTATTCAATGGGACTTCCATAGCGCCAGTATTACGAGTTTTGCCTGGGAGGCCAAAAAGTGAGCGGTACAGCCTATACCGACAAGATTCGTACCGCCATCTAAAGTCAGTAGTTATGAGTTTTACGTTACAAAGCTGTTTCATAAAACTCATAACTAAAGTGTTAAAAAGTACACTAACACCCATAAACTACATATTAACCCCTAAACCGAGGCCCTCCTGCATCGCAAATACTAAAATAAAATGATTAACCCCTAATCTGCCGCTCCAGACATCGCCGCCACTTTAAGAATTTATTAACCCCTATTCCGCCACTCCCCGCCATTGTCGCCCCTAGAATAAAATTATTACCCCCTAAACCGACGCCCTCCAGCATAAAAAACACTATTTAAATATAATTAACCCCTAATCTGCCTTCCGCCCACTCCGCCGCTATAATAAACCTATTAACCCCTAAACCTAACCTAACACCCCCTAACTTAAATATAATTAAAATAAATCTAAATAAAACCTACTATTAACCCCTTAAGGACAAGGCCATTTTTCAGTTTCTTTCCCTTAAGGACCAGGGCTATTTTTACATTTCTGCAGTGTTTGTGTTTAACCTTAATTTTCCTCTTACTCTTTTACTGTAGCCACACATATTCTATACTGTTTTTCTCGCCATTAAATGGACTTTGTAAAGATACCATTATTTTCATCATATTTTATAATTTACCATAAAATATTTAATAAAATGAGGAAAAAATGGAAAACACACTTTTTCTAACTTTGACCCCCAAAATCTGTTACACATCTACAACCACCAAAAAACACCCATGCTAAATAGTTTCTAAATTTTGTCCTGAGTTTAGAAATACCCAATGTTTACATGTTCTTTGCTTTTTTAGCAAGTTATAGGGCAATAAATACAAGTAGCACTTTGCTATTTCCAAACCATTTTTTTTTTCAAAACTAGCTATAGTTACATTGGAACACTGATATCTGTCAGGAATCCCTGAATATCCCTTGACATGTGTATATTTTTTTTTAGTGGACAACCCAAAGTATTGATCTAGGCCCATTTTGGTATATTTCATGCCACCATTTCACCGCCAAATGTGATCAAATAAAAAAAATTGTTCACTTTTTCACACACACACACACAATCTTTAGGATTCTCTGAAATTATTTACAAACAACTTGTGCAATTATGGCACAAATGGTTGTAAATGCTTCTCTGGGATCCCCTTTGTTCAGAAATAGCAGACATTTATGGCTGTGTCATTGCTTTTTGGTAATTAGCTAAATGCCGCTGCGCACCACACTTGTATTAGACCCAGCAGTGAAGGGGTTAATTAGGTAGCTTGTAGGGAGCTTGTAGGGTTAATATTAGCTTTAGGATAGTGTAGTAGACAACCCAAAGTATTGATCTAGGCCCATTTTGATATATTTTATGCCACTATTTCACCGCCAAATTTGATCAAATAAAAAAAATTGTTCACTTTTTCACTAACTTCGGGTTTCTTACTGAAATTATTTACAAACAGCTTGTGCAATTATGGCACAAATGGTTGTAAATGCTTCTTTGGGATCCCCTTTCTTCAGAAATAGCAGACATATATGGCTGTGACGTTACTTTTTGGTAAATAGAAGGCTGCTAAATGCCGCTGCGCACCACACTTGTATTATGCCCAGCAGTGACGGGGTTAATTAGGGAGCTTGAAGGGTTAATTTTAGCTTTAGTGTAGAGATCAGCCTCCCACCTGACACATCCCACCCCCTGATCCCTCCCAAACATCTCTCTTCCCTCCCCCACCACACAGTTGTCCCCGCCATCTAAAATAAAAGGCTTTTTTTTTTTAATTATTTAAAAAAAAATAAAAAAAAAATATCTGTTTAGCTGTGATGGACCCCCCTTAGCCCCCAACCTCTCTGATCCCTCCCAAACAGCTCTATAACCCTCGCCCACTGCCATCTTGGGTACTAGCAGCTGTCTACCAGTACCCAATTTGCCTCCCAAAAAATTCCCTGAAGGCCCCCCCGCACGCTCCCGGCACCCGGCGTGCACATTGCACATTCAGGAACCGGATGCCGGGTAGCGATGGGCCGCCCACCGCCTCCCTGCAGCTGCTCCCACCCACCAACGATCGACTCCATCGCTACTGGTGCAGAGAGGGCCACAGAGTGGCTCTCTCTGCATCGTTCTTGGAAAAAAGGTATTGCAGTGATGCCTCAATATCGAGGCATCACAGCAATACCTTGAAAGCAGCTGGAAGCGATCAGGATCGCTTCCAGCCGCTTTAAACCCTAATGTCGTACAGGGTACATCGCTGGTCTTTAAAGACCAGTTTGTGTGTGACGTACCCTGTACGACATGCGTCTTTTAGGGGTTAATAACTAAATAATTCCTATTTAAAACTAAATACTTACCTATAAAATAAAACCTAAGCTAGCTACAATATAACTAATAGTTATATGGTATCTATCTTAGGTTTTATTTTTATTTCACAGCTAAGTTTGTATTTATTTTAACTAGGTAGACTAGTTAGTAAATAGTTATTAACTATTTACTTGCAACCTAGTTAAGATAAATAAAAATTTACCTGTAAAATAAAACCTAACCTGCCTTACACTAACACCTAACATTACAATAAAATTAAATAAATTAAATTAAGAAAATACAATTATCTAAAGTACAAAAAATAATAAACACTAAATTACACAAAATAAAAAATATAAATGATCAAAAATAAAAATGAATTACTCTAATAGCCCTATCAAAATAAAAAAGCCCCCCCCAAAATAAAAAAACCCTAGCCTACACTAAACTGCCAATAGCCCTTAAAATCAGCTCTTTTACCAGTAAAAAAAATACAAACAACCCCCCAACAGTAAAACCCACCACCCACACAACCAACCCCCCAAATAAAATCCTTTCTAAATAAACCTAAGCTCCCCATTGCCCTGAAAAGGGCATTTGGATAGGCATTGCCCTGAAAAGGGCATTTAGCTCTTTTACACCGCCCAAAACCCTAAGCTAAAAATAAAACCCACCCAATAAACCCTTAAAAAAAACCTGACACTAACCCCCGAAGATCCACTTACAGTTTTTGAAGACCGGACATCCATCCTCATCCAGCCGGCAAAGTCTTCATCCAAGCGGCAAAAATCCTCAACGAAGTCCTCAACGAAGCCGGGAGAAGTCTTCATCCAAGCGGCAAGATGTCCTCAACAAAGCTGGGAGAAGTCTTCATCCAAGCAGTAAGAAGTCATCATCCAGGCGGGCAGAAATCTTCATCCAGACAGCATCTTCTATCTTCATCCTTCCAGCGCGGAGCGGGTCCATCTTCAAGACATCCGGCGGGGAGCATCCTCTTTATACGGTCCCAGCAGTACACTGAAGGTTGCCTTTAAGGGACGTTATCCAAGATGAGAATTCTATCAGCCAATAGGAATTAAAGGGTAAAAAATCCTATTGGATGATTCAATCAGCCAATAGGATTGAGCTTTAATCCTATTGGCTGATCCAATCAGCCAATAGAATGCGAGCTCAATCTCATTGGCTGATTGGGTCCGGCAATAGGATTGAAGCTCAATCCTATTGACTGATTGCATCAGCCAATAGGATTTTTTACCCTTTAATCCCTATTGGCTGATAGAATTCTTATCTTGGATAACGTCCCTTAAAGGCAACCTTCAGTGTACGGCTGGGACCGTATAAAGAGGATGCTCCGCGCCGGATGTCTTGAAGATGGACCCGCTCCGGGCCGGAAGGATGAAGATAGAAGATGCCGTCTGGATGAAGACTTCTGCCCGCCTGGATGATGACTTCTTGCCACTTGGATGAAGACTTCTCCCGGCTTCGTTGAGTACTTCTTTCCGCTTGGATGAAGACTTTGCCGGCTGGATGAGGATAGATGTCTGGTCTTCAAAAACTGTAAGTGGATCTTTGGGGGTTAGTGTTAGTTTTTTTTAAGGGTTTATTGGGTGAGTTTTATTTTAACTTAGGGTTTTGGGCAATGTAAAAGAGCTAAATGCCCTTTTCAGGGCAATGCCCATCCAAATGCCCTTTTCAGGGCAATGGGGAGCTTAGGTTTATTTAGATAGGATTTTATTTGGGGGGTTGGTTGTGTGGGTGGTGGGTTTTACTGTTGGGGAGTTGGTTGTATTTTTTTTACAGGTAAAAGAGCTAATTTCTTTGGGGCAATGCCCTGCCAAAAAACCCTTTTAAGGGCTATTGGCAGTTTAGTGTAGGCTAGGGTTTTTTTATCTTGGGGGCTTTTTTATTTTGATAGGGCTATTAGATTAGGAGTAATTCGTTTTTATTTCTGATAATTTCTTTTTTTATTTTGTGTAATTTAGTGTTTATTATTTTTTGTAATTTAGATAAATGTAATTTTTTAAATTTAATTTATTACATTTTATTGTAATGTTAGGTGTTAGTGTGAGGCAGGTAAGGTTTTATTTTACAGGTAACTTCGTATTTATTTTAACTAGGTAGCTAGTAAATAGTTAATAACTATTTACTAACTAGTCAACCTAGTTAAAATAAACACAAACTTACCTGTGAAATAAAAATAAAACTGTAACTATTAGTTATATTGTAGCTAGCTTAGGGTTTATTTTACAGGTAAGTATTTAGTTTTAAATAGGAATTATTTAGTTATTAATGGGTTAGTGGGGGCGTCAGATTAGGAGTTAATAAAATTATGTAGGTGGCGGTGACATTGGGGGCGGCAGATTAGGGGTTAATAAGTGTAATGTAGGTGTCGGCGATGTCGTGGGCAGAAGATTAGGGGTGTTTAGACTTTTTGTTAGGGTGTTAGGTTTAAACATACATTTTCTTTCCCCATAGACATCAATGGGGCTGCGTTACGGGGCTTTATGCTCCGCGATTGCAGATGTTAGGCTTTTTTTTAGCCAGCTCTCCCCATTGATGTCTATGGGGAAATCGTGCACGAGCACGTAACAGCAGCTCAAAGCAGCGCTGGTATTTGTGTGCAGTATGGAGCTCAACACAGCCATATAGCCCGCAAACACCGGGTTTTTGCAAACCTGTAATAGCAGCGCTATTAAAGGTGAGCGGTGGAAATAACTTGCAAGTTATTAGCGAGCCAGCCATAACGCAAAACTCGTAATCTGGCTGTTTCTTTATTTTTTGTAATTTAATATTTTACATTTTTTTGTAATTTAGTATTTTAATTTTTTTGTAATTTCAGACTTTAAGTTTTTTTTAGTAGTGTTAGTTTTTTTTAATGTGCAATTTAGTTTTGTTTTTTTTTTAAATAGTTTTTTTATTGAGGTTATACAGAAAAAAATACACTTAAATGAAATACCATAAAATACACATGACAAAATCTATGCCAGACAAATGTTGTTAAATAAGGTAAAAGTAAAACATTGAGTTACTATAGGTAGTTGTCTAGAACCTCAGTTTTATATTATTTTCTTAAATGGGTTCCTCCTTTGGCACTAGGGGTTACTCATGAACCCAATAAAGCTTGTATAGTCTGGGGGAGGAAATTGGTTTTGAAGTTGGTCACTTTTGGACCTAGTTAAGCAATAAAAGGATATCAACTGGAATTAAGTAAGTATGATAGTATAAGGTGTGTAATAGTAGGTTACAGCAAATAAGGAGAGGGTTGGGGAAAATCAGCAGGTAAGCACTGCTTTATGTTAAAGGAGGGGAGGGGGTGGGCCCTTGTTAGGATTGCGTAATGTCTGAGATAAAGGCAATGAAGATGAGGACGGAGAGATGGAGTTCAGCTAAATGTTACAGTGAAGGTGGAAGGTGCTCTAATGGAAATATATGCTCAATGATATCCATATACTCTGGGGAATGACTATTGGTGCATATATGCCGAATATAGGGTAACATAAATTAGTGGCTTGCTAGGTGAATTAATGAGAAATGCCGGGTATGGGACAAGTAGAGTAGTGACCAAAATATAATGGTGTGTGCGAACCAGGTAATTGGCGTAATCTGCATCTATGCGGGTAATTTAAGGTAAGATAGCCCCCAGCAGTAAAGAATATATAATCTCCACAGACTTGAGGGCAGCACAGGTAGCTAAGTAACTAGGATAGGCTGAGGGAGATTATTATCCTGTGAGAAATCGTAGTTGGCGCTATAGGGTAGCTAATTTGGCCCGGAGTTAAGGTAGGATACCTAACATGTTTCCTAAATACACAGGTTAAAATTATCAGTTAGGGTCCAGATGGTTTAGAGAATCTACTTCAAGATTATGAGTAGATTGTGGTCTTCTCTAATGTCAAGCCCAGTGAGTCTAGGGGTTATAGAGTGTTAGTATTCTTTGGTTCTCTGATGTATCTAAAACCTAAAGACATGACCTGAAGATACATATCTGCCAAATAATTACTGAGACAACTCATATTGCTAATATCAGGCGTGCAAGTGGAATAAGCTGAAAGAAAGTATTATCAAATAAAGCATTTCAGTGTTATTCTTACGGCCAAAGGGTATATATAACAAAGTGAAACATCAGGTACCTCTGTAGATAACCCTTAATGGGCTGACCCATAGGTAGGAAGCATGTATAAGGCTGGAAACATAATATACAGGACCTCTCTAATGCCACTTTTCAACAATCAACGCTAACACTAAACATGAGAAGCAGGTAAACTAGTGAATATATATAGTCCCAATTATCTAAATATGTGCTTATGGCAAACAAGAAAATTTAAACAGTTTTCATGAGTTCTCATACATATAGGCTTGTTATTCCACCTATTCTGTTTTTCGAATCTAACCTACTCCGGATTGGGTTAATCCTGCCGGGCAATAAAGTGAGTCCCTCTGTCCATCAATATTTTCATACCCAGCTGGAAGAAAGTCTCGGAGGATCTCCAATGTGTAACACCTCTGGGGGTTGTATATCCAGATCACCTCCAGCCTGCGCCGTTGCTCAGGGGCCATGTGGACATTAACTAGACCCAAACTCCCTGCCCGGGGATCGTCCGCCTCTCCCGAGCAGAAAATCCGGGGCACATAGGTGAGTATAGGCTTCTCATCTGAAGCAGTAGTGAGAGCGAGTAGCTGTCTAGATGTCAAAAGCTCCACACCAGGGGAACTCACTGGATCAAGTAGAAGTGCGGCGCTCATCATTCTGACAGGCGGTGTTACAGTTCCGGGAGCCGGATGGGGTGCCAGAGTGTGTTCCTCAGAGCTGCTTTCGGTATATTCGTTCCAGGTAAGGTCTGGGATCTGACCACATTTATCGGGTCTATAGTTTGGGGTCATTTTTGTGGTGTAGGAGTCTTCCACTGGATCAATGGCGTCGCACTCAAGCAGTGGCGGGTGTCGAGCGTCATCTTTTATGCGAGTCCCTTTAGCTGCAGCAATCAGGTCACCAAAGTTTCTATCCATTTTGCGCTCTAGAGCAAGTAGCAAAGCTGTTATACTTGAGCCGAACTCCTCCATCATGCTGTCATAGAGTGGCGTTTAGCTGGGCCCACTATACCCGGGATACACGGGGGGGGGGATTGCGAATGTATGTGCAGGCCGTCGGTCAGACCGCAATTTAGTTTTTTTAATTGGTAGTTATTTTAATTTTAGTATAATAGTTTATTACTATATAATAGTTATGTTAGGTTAATTGTTAGTTTAAACTTAGGTTTTTTTAATTTCACAGGTAAGTTTTTATTTATTTTAAGATAGGGATATTGAAATTTTAATTTAAAGTTAGGGGGTGATAGGTTTAGGGGTTAATAGTTTAATTTATTAGTGGCGATGTGGGGGGGCTGGCGGTTTAGGGGTGAATAGGTTTATTTAGTAGTGGCGATGTGGGGGCTGGCGGTTTAGGGGTAATAGGTTAAGTTAGTATCGGCGGTGTCGGGGAGCGGCGGAATAGGGGTTACTAACTTTATTATAGTGGCAGGGATGTGGGTGGGGTTAGGGGATAATAAGTTTTAAATAGTGTTTGCGATGCAGGAGGGCCTCGGTTTAAGGGTTAATAGGTAGTTTATTAGTGTTAGTGTACTTTGTAACACTTTAGTTATGAGTTTTGTGAAACATTTTTGTTACACAAAATCCATAACTATTGCTCTCAGATGGCAGTATGGATCATGTTGGTATAGGCTGTAACGCAAGCATTTTAGCCTCACCGCACAACCTGTAATACCGGCACTATGGAAATCCCACACAAAAACGTTATTTTTTTGAGTGCGGGATTGACGTTGTGTTACAGGCTACAATGCTTGCAGTATAGCTATACTGACACGACTCGTTATGGCTACATTACTGTTTTTACGCTGAAATTACCATTTTTTCAGCGATAAAACCGTAATGCAAAACTCGTAATCTAGGTGATTGCTAATTAAAAAAAAAATGGGAAGAAAGTAAATAACAGAGTTTTAGGGCTCAATTTATCAATCAACCCCAGCTCTTCTCTTGTGGGCAGCAATCCGCTGCCTGAATTTTGCTATTTTGCGCTCACGTTCAACCCCGCCCATGCCCGCTCACAGCCATTTATGTGCGGGCAGGAGCTGCCAATCTCCCTGGTCTGACGAGACTAGGGAGATTGAAATTCTCCACCTAAGAAGTAGAGAAGAGGGTAGGGAAGCAGCGGTCTAATGACCGCTGCTTGATAAATCCTGTCTGGAGGTCTTCTTGTGATAATCTGCAGTCGAAGGGAGGAGAAGGGCTTGGTAAATCGAGCCCTTTACAACTGAATGTACACAAGGTTTGAATATAATCTCTAATATGTTTTTTGTAATTAAAAAAAATACACAAAAACACATATTTCACTGGTTTAGCTGTATATTTTAAAAATATAAACACTTTGTACAAAATTATTAACTTAGCACATTTCTTTCTTATTTGCTTTTTTTTTTAGCTCTCAAAGCCCCTTACTGTTTAACCCTTCCGCTGATTTTGCCTCCTGTAACAACTACTTTGCTGCACTGGATGCTACTGTGGAAGATCTGCAGAGTCGGGCACAAAATCTGATTGATAAGGTTAATGAGGGTCGTAACAAGGACCAGGCCCTGATAAAAAACTTTAATGAAAGCCTCTCCGTGAAGGTGCATCACTATGAATAAGATATAGTCTCAAACATTTACCAATTGTCCTTATAGCATTGAGAAAAAAATAAATAAATGCAAAATATTGTTTTGTGAGAATTCAGTAAAGAATAAAAACAACTTTACTAAAGGATTTTTCTAAACATAAATCCATTTAAAGATTAACTGGTTTTAACATGTATTTCTAATCAGCTTTGAACACATTACATTTAATCCCCTGGAGCACGGGTAGCAGTGGCAATTAGCTAGAAAGCTTGTGAAGTGAGATTTACCATCCAATGATACCAAATGAAAAAATGAACACACTCACAAAAAACAAAATAGGGTTTACAGGTCTTAATATGACAATTTATATCTAAAGGGACAGTAAACACTGCAAACTTCTTTAAACATTTAAAAATGCAAACTGTAGATAATTTAGCCAATCTCCTAGCTACTGAAAGTATGCTTCCTGTTGTTCTGGCTGTGCATCTGAAGAAGCTGGGCAGACAGGAAACCTACATGCTTGTGTTAGAAGAGAAGGGACAGTTGGCAGTCTTCTTGTGGCTGGACCATTTGCTTGAAACATTCTCTACTAGTAGGTGCTGTCTTGGGTTGCCAGCTAATGAAAGACAAATGTACAGCTTTCAGGGACTCAGTCAGTTAACCCCAGACAAGCCTGGGTGCAAAGCCCATAGGGAAAATTACAAAACAAAATCCAGCTGTTTGCTTGCAAGAGAGTGCCAGACTTTCTATGTGTTAGGTTAAAGGGACATAATACTCATATGCTAAATCACTTGAAACTGATGCAGTATAACTGTAAAAAGCTGACAGGAAAATATCACCTGAGCATCTCTATGTAAAAAAGGAAGATATTTTACCTCACAATCTCCTCAGCTCAGCAGAGTAAGTTCTGTGTAAAAAGTTATACTTCACCTACTCCCAGCTGCAGGTAAAAATAAAAAAAAAATGAAGAAATGAACTGCAGCCAATCAGCATCAGCAGTGCTGAGGTCATGAACTCTTACTGTGATCTCATGAGATTTGACTAAACTCTCATGAGATTTTATAGTAAGCTTCCTTTACCTGATTGGTGAAATAATATGAGAGTTCACGAGGCTCATCCTTTCAGATGTCCCGGGACAGACACACTTAAATGCTGCTTAGAAATCCTTTACAATGGGAGGTGGCTACTGAGGAACTTTTGAGGTAAAATATCTTTCTTTTTTACATAGAGATGTTCAGGAGATATTTTCTAGTCAGCTTTTTACAGCTATGCTGCATCACTTTCAAGTGTTTAAACATTTGGGTATTATGGCCCTTTAATCATTTTATTTTGTCATTTTCCCTATGGGCTTTGCACCCAGGCTTGTCCCTCAAAGCTGTGCAACTGTCTATGAGTGCTAGTGAGCACCCAGGGCTGTGAGTTTTGCAGGGTCATAGGATGTATACCCAGTCTGGTTTTAAAAGAGTGTTGGCCATTTCTGTGTTTTGTATTTGTCTATGGAAATCACAAAGGGCATGTGTCACCCTTGTTTGTATCTCAGTGTGTTTGGTTGAAGGCATGCATTGTGTGGCTGTAGGATAGGGACCCAGAGAGGAAGAGACTTTGACGTGGTCCTGGCCCTATCACCATTTGGCCTTATGCTGTATCTAACTTACATTTTGATTTTAATACAGACTTTATAAGTGTTGTGTGTATATATATATATATAAGAATGAAGTTTAGACAAGCGCACAAGAAAGCACACCTAGTGAAGCCTGTTTACAACAATGAATTCACTGTATACAAGTATAATTAACCACTCACGTGATTTAACCTCATCCAGTATGAGGTATAGATAAGACACTTTTGTTAGAGTTGATGTCTACTTCCGCTCTCCTTATGCTCTCCCCCCTGTTGTCCTTCTGTTCCTCTCCAGCTAGTTGACAGGCTGTATATACCCAAACGTGGAGATAAATTAACTTGAAGGGTTAATCCACTTTATTATTCCAGGGGTTTGTAAAGGAAGGTGATTGTTCCAAACTTAGTGTATATATATTGAAACACACTTTATTCGAATACAGATTAAAATGTATGTATATATACACTTGGCAAATACAATTCAAAAGGTTAAAAGCCACAAACAATGGCCGTGTAATAGAGCAGCACGAACGGAATGAACTGGCAAATGTAATAATATACCTGATGTTATGCCGTTATTTTGCTGCTATTAAATATATTTAAAATGAATATATACACCGAGTGCTAGTACTTCCAGATCACACAATCTTGTATGTAATGCTGGCTACTAAATCGCACCGGTTCTGCAGTATTACAAACTGTGCGTGTGGCGGGGGGCAGCACTCACAAAATTTCGGCCAATACCAATGTCACTGCATTTTCAGTCTGCAGTTACACAAGATATTTACACTCTTGTAGCAACAGTGGAATTACGTGTGGTATTTCTCTTGTAAGGTGTATCCAGTCCACGGATCATCCATTACTTGTGGGATATTCTCATTCCCAACAGGAAGTTGCAAGAGGACACCCACAGCAGAGCTGTCTATATAGCTCCTCCCCTCACTACCATATCCAGTCATTCTCTTGCAACTCTCAACAAGCATGGAGGTAGTAAGAGATAAGTGGTGAAATGTAGCTGCTATTTTGCTTCAATCAAGAGTTTATTATTTTTAAATAGTACAGAAGTTGTGCTATTTTGTTCCAGGCAGAAAAAAAGAAGAATCTGCCTGTGTTTTTTATGATGTTAGCAGGTTGTAACTAAGATCCATTGCTGTTCTCACACATGACTGAAGAGAGCGATAACTTCAGCGGGGGAATGACGTGCAGGTTATCCTGCTATGAGGTATGTGCAGTTAATATTTTTCTAGAAGATGTGAAGGCTAGAAAATGCTGCTGATACCAAATTTATGTAAGGTAAGCCTGAATACAGTGATTTAATAACGACTGGTATCATGCTTACTTTCTGAGGTAATACTCTTTTATATTTACAATATAAAACGTTTGCTGGCATGTTTAAACGTTTTTATATATACTTTGGTGATAAAACTTTATTGGGGCCTAGTTTTTTTCCACATGGCTGGCTTAAATTTGCCTAGAAACAGTTTCCTGAGGCTTTCCACTGTGTTACTATGAGTGGGAGGGGCCTAGTTTAGTGCTTTTTTGAGCATTAACTATTACAGACTGAGACATCCAGCTTCCTCCAGGAGTCCCCTGAATGCTAAAGGACATCTCTAAAGGGCTCTTAGGCTTCCAAAATCGTTTGTTGGGGAAGGTAGGCCCACAGCAAGGCTGTGGCAGTTTGGTGTGTCTGTTAAAAAACGTCTATATTGTTTTTTTGATCCGTTTTTTGAACTAAGGGGTTAATCATCCATTTGCAAGTGGGTGCAATGCTCTGTTAGCTTATTATACACACTGTAAAAATTTCGTTTGATTTACTGCCTTTTTTCACTGTTTTTCAAATTCTGACAAAATTTGTTTCTCTTAAAGGCACAGTACCGTTTTTTATATTTGCTTGTTAGCTTGATTTAAAGTGTTTTCCAAGCTTGCTAGTCTCATTGCTAGTCTGTATAAACATGTCTGACATAGAGGAAACTCCTTGTTCATTATGTACTGAGAAAAGAGAGTTGGAACCTAGTTATAATGATAGAATGGATAAAATTACTACTTGGGTGTTATGCAATATTATAAATGTAATATGTCAACTTTTATTATTCAACACTCAAGGAGCAGTGCGTAAGCATATAGGATACAATATAGTACAGTTTGTGACTACCCTTGCTGAGTAAGCAGGTTAGTCACCCAAAAAAAGGGATGCTTATATACACTGGGATAATATCATTTTAAGTTATGAATTATAGGTTACTGTGACTTTAAGAACAAGAATATTTTTGTGTATAAAAAATAACCTTTATTAGTATCTTTTAAAAAGACAGCTTTTGTGGATGATGATGCTGCCCTCGAAAATTAAAAACACTCTCACTGTGTTAGTTGAATCAACAGCATATGCTCTTAATTTTAGAAAATTGTAACTGATCTTAGTACAGCTTTTAGCAATAGATTTCAGATGAGCAGTGTACTAAAGAGTCATATTATATCACAGAATCCTCTTTGGCATTTATTGGCTCTTTAATAGTATCCAAATTATTGTGCCCATATATATAGAAATCTATATGTTATTAATAGATATATGCTTAAGCTCAGTAAATTCCTGCTTGTGATGTAACAATCTAAAACTTCTGATATATTTAGGTACAACCAATCTATAGTGTACCTATGGAGGTGTCAGCCTATAACAAACCAATAAAACTTTAATTACTAATCCAGATAGTTTGTTTAAACCACACTCTGTGGTGGATAAATCATAGAATAGTGTGACAACAAAATATAATGTGTTTTATTGTGGCTGATTTTTTCCATTAAATATCACTGGTTATGGTGATAATGCTCATAATACTTGATAAGTGATACCTAGGGCGGTATTCTTAATACTGCAGGGTGTGCAAAGAATAGCCTTAACAAATATATTTGAGTTAATCAGTTTTTTGTTACAAATCATAATCTATTATATTTCAAGCTTATAAAATTGTTACTGCCCACTAGATTGTATTATTCCACCAAATAAAGGGCTAGTGAATTATAACTTGTAATATAAGATTTATAAAATATATAGAACGTTATGTAGCTTGATTAAGTCTAAGCTCTAGTTAGAGGCTAGTTCTTTGTTCCGTATGTGTTAGCTAATGCTAACTGCTATTAGTATTATAATACCTCCTAAGGCTGTAACATAAATCAACGTGAGAGAAAGAGAACCTATCTCTCTATTTCACAGTACCAAACACCAAACCGAAGCTAGATTGTTTGTGCTATGTTTAGCTAAACTCAGTTAAAGTATTGAGCGTAAATACATATATCTGGCATAAGAGCCTATTCAGAGCTAAAGCGGCTAAGTCTTATATTAGTATTATTAATTAAGCATGCTGGTATTCTTATATTTTAACAACGAGTGAGGCTGATTAAAAGGAGACCCCTGACGCGGCGTTTCACTAACGCTTCCTCAGAGGGGTTACGCGGCCCGACTAACATCCGGTGTTATATACCCGTATGTTGTACTTGGCTCTGAGTCCTGATTGGGCTATAGATTGAATTGTCTAATTGGTTAGAGTACATGTCAATCTTCCTTAGTGAGGTGGAATATCTTTGTCAGATGAATAACGGTAAGGAAACATAGTTGCAATTACTGGATAAACTATGTAACATTATGTATTCGGCAAACACAGAGTTTATACTTTGAAAATAATGTGAGCAACCGCACTATCCTTAGATATTGAAGGTATACCAGATTGGATTAAAAAATTATATTAACTAAGATGCTAGCTTAACTTCTTGTAATAAAAGGAGGGGGAAAAAAGAAAAGAAATAAAGAAAAGAAGAAAAAATGTGTATAAAGAACGGATGAATGCTATACAGCTGATGAAGACCGACAATAAAAAATAATAAATAAAAAATATATTAATAACCTAAAGGATATATATAATCCGTGAAATTTTAAATGAAAAAATGTATATTCTATGAATTGGATTAAAAAATAATAATTGACTGTGATTTGTATGGTGTGTGAATTATTTTATTTAAGTGATGTAAAAAACATTAGCGTTGTGTCATTATTTTGTAAAGTGCAATACTACTTTATATGTGTGCAATTTATATAAATAAATTAATTGAATGTAAAATTCAAAAAAGTGAAATAAATAAATCCTGTGTTATCACTATATAAAAGTATCTCTTAATCACTATAAATAAATACTTGTGTGTCAAAGTGAGAGTAGTGAATTTTTACACTCAACATTCTGGACTTATGTGCATCCAGATGTGATGCTACCTGAGTATATATTACTGGGTTAAGTAAACTAGAGTGCATGAAAAAAATACAAATAAAAAATATGTACAATGTGGTTAAAATTTTACATACGTTATCTGAAGTGAAAATATCCTAAAAACCTGTGTTGAAATCTATTTAACTAAAAAATAAAAATAAAATATGTTTAAAAATGTTTTAAATGGAAATCTGGTGTTGTAGTGACTTTGTACAAATTTAGGTTGCTTAGAGTACATTTTACATATATAGTCAGGAGCGATATATTTAATGTGGGAAATAGATTATATATCCCCTAATGGTTAAAATAAATTGTCTGTCTTGTTTTTATTTAACCATTATGTGTTTTAACCTAATATGTTAATATAATTTTGTTATGTAGGATACTAGGACTGATTTACAAATACACATGATAATTGTTATGATCATTAAGTCCATATGGTTTTACACTATTTAATAAGTGTATCCATCTACACTCCATTTTCAACAGTGTTTGCTCTAGGTTCCCTCCTCTTATTCCAAGGGTGGCCTTTTGTAATACTGAGAATTTGAGTAGGGAATCATTACTGTTGTGTTTATGGTAAAAATGTTTGGCCACACTGGTTATCTGTCTGTTTTTTTCCAGGTCTTTATGAGCATTTTTTATATTTCTGCTATGTTCCATTATTCTAGTTCTGGCCTGACGTGTCGTCATCCCGACATAGAATAGTTTACATGGACACTGGAGGACATACACAACTCCTGCTGTGGTGCAGGAGAAGTGTGCCGATAATACGTGTTGATTTGCATATTTATCAGTTATTTCCTTCATTTTCCACACTTTAGGGCATGTACTGCATGTTCCACATGGGAACATGCCTTTGGATTGACATGCTCTCTTTGGCATGTGAGTGTAATGGCTTGAAACTAGAGTATCTTTCAGATTTCTGGGTCTTTTATAACCTATGGATACTCTGTCCCCAATCTGACTTGAGAGTAGAGGATCATTTTGTAGTATATGCCAATGTTCATTCATAATTTTGGTTATTTGTTTGATCTGTGGGTTATATGATGTTATCAGTCTGGGTTTGTTATCAGTCTTTTTTTGCCTTGGTTGTAATAATGCTTGGCGATCTGTACACATAGCTAACGTTTTTGCTTTTTTAATGGAACGTTTACTATAGCCACGATCCTGGAGTCTATTTGATAATTTAGTTGCTTCATGCCTGAATGTACCAAGGTCAGAACAGTTTCTACGCAACCTAATAAATTCCCCTTTGGGAATGGCTTTCAGGGTACAGGGTGCATGGGCACTTGTGTGATGTAGCAAGGTATTGGTGGCAGTTTTTTTCCTGTATATGGTCGTGCTTACTATTCCTTGTGGATCTACTAGTATTTGTAAATCTAGGAAGTTTACCATATGCTGACTGTACTCATAAGTGAGTTTTATATTCAGCTTGTTGTTATTCAAAATATTCATAAATTCCATCAATTCACATTCTGGGCCTTCCCAGATGAACAGGATGTCATCTATGTAGCGCATTCAACAAGGAATGTGCTGCATATATTTGTCATTGTCGCACGTAAAAACTGTTAAGTTCTCCCACCACCCCAAAAACAAATTAGCGTATGTGGGTGCACATGCTGTGCCCATGGCGGTACCCTGTGTTTGCAAATAGAATCGATATTTGAATGTGAAATAGATGTGATGTAGCACGAAGTGTAATAGATCTTTAATGAATTGGTTATGGTCATGATTGTCTGTAACATTTGTCCATAGAAAATGGGAGATAGCTTGTTCTCCTAAGTGATGTTTAATATTTGTATACAGTGACTCGACGTCTGCTGTAACAATAAAAGAATTTGGTGTTAATATCATGTTGTTCAATTTTTGAAGCACTTCCATTGTATCTTTTACATATGAAGGTAAGGTATATAGATATTCCCTGAGTCTCTGATCAATGTATTGACTGGGTTTTTCAGTGAGACTGCCATTGCCTGACACAATGGGACGGCCTGGAGGTTTATGAATGTCTTTATGTATTTTAGGAATTAAATAAAATGTTGCAGTAGTTGGATGTGATTGAGATAAAAACTGTTTTTCTGTAGCATTGATAATTTGGTCCTTATAGGCCTTTTCTATGATTTTATTATATTTCTCACTGTACATATAGGTTGGATTACCTAGTAGTTTTTTGTAACATTGATCATTATCCAGTTGTTTAGTGGCTTCTTCAAGATACATGTTTCTCTCCCATAGGACTATATTACCACCTTTATCCGATGATTTTATGATGGTACTACAGGATCTACAAGACCTATTGGAGGAAAATATGGGTAATACACCTCCAGATATAAACTGGAGGCAGCAAATCAAAAATAAATCCAAATATATTCCTCCAAATAACTTATCACCTCAAATTCAAGTATTTCAGGAAATAGTGTGTGCAGAAATTGAAAAATTACCAGTGTATAAAACCAATTCCAATCTGTCAAAACAAGAACAATCAGCACTGAAAGACATTAATACATGGCATGATACCATCATAAAATCATCGGATAAAGGTGGTAATATAGTCCTATGGGAGAGAAACATGTATCTTGAAGAAGCCACCAAACAACTGGATAATGATCAATGTTACAAAAAACTACTAGGTAATCCAACCTATATGTACAGTGAGAAATATAATAAAATCATAGAAAAGGCCTATAAGGACCAAATTATCAATGCTACAGAAAAACAGTTTTTATCTCAATCACATCCAACTACTGCAACATTTTATTTAATTCCTAAAATACATAAAGACATTCATAAACCTCCAGGCCGTCCCATTGTGTCAGGCAATGGCAGTCTCACTGAAAAACCCAGTCAATACATTGATCAGAGACTCAGGGAATATCTATATACCTTACCTTCATATGTAAAAGATACAATGGAAGTGCTTCAAAAATTGAACAACATGATATTAACACCAAATTCTTTTATTGTTACAGCAGACGTCGAGTCACTGTATACAAATATTAAACATCACTTAGGAGAACAAGCTATCTCCCATTTTCTATGGACAAATGTTACAGACAATCATGACCATAACCAATTCATTAAAGATCTATTACACTTCGTGCTACATCACAACTATTTCACATTCAAAGATCGATTCTATTTGCAAACACAGGGTACCGCCATGGGCACAGCATGTGCACCCACATACGCTAATTTGTTTTTGGGGTGGTGGGAGAACTTAACAGTTTTTACGTGCGACAATGACAAATATATGCAGCACATTCCTTGTTGGATGCGCTACATAGATGACATCCTGTTCATCTGGGAAGGCCCAGAATGTGAATTGATGGAATTTATGAATATTTTGAATAACAACAAGCTGAATATAAAACTCACTTATGAGTACAGTCAGCATATGGTAAACTTCCTAGATTTACAAATACTAGTAGATCCACAAGGAATAGTAAGCACGACCATATACAGGAAAAAAACTGCCACCAATACCTTGCTACATCACACAAGTGCCCATGCACCCTGTACCCTGAAAGCCATTCCCAAAGGGGAATTTATTAGGTTGCGTAGAAACTGTTCTGACCTTGGTACATTCAGGCATGAAGCAACTAAATTATCAAATAGACTCCAGGATCGTGGCTATAGTAAACGTTCCATTAAAAAAGCAAAAACGTTAGCTATGTGTACAGATCGCCAAGCATTATTACAACCAAGGCAAAAAAAGACTGATAACAAACCCAGACTGATAACATCATATAACCCACAGATCAAACAAATAACCAAAATTATGAATGAACATTGGCATATACTACAAAATGATCCTCTACTCTCAAGTCAGATTGGGGACAGAGTATCCATAGGTTATAAAAGACCCAGAAATCGGAAAGATACTCTAGTTTCAAGCCATTACACTCACATGGCAAAGAGAGCATGTCAATCCAAAGGCATGTTCCCATGTGGAACATGCAGTACATGCCCTAAAGTGTGGAAAATAAAGGAAATAACTGATAAATATGCAAATCAACACGTATTATCGGCACACTTCTCCTGCACCACAGCAGGAGTTGTGTATGTCCTCCAGTGTCCATGTAAACTATTCTATGTCGGGATGACGACACGTCAGGCCAGAACTAGAATAATGGAACATAGCAGAAATATAAAAAATGCTCATAAAGACCTGGAAAAAAACAGACAGATAACCAGTGTGGCCAAACATTTTTACCATAAACACAACAGTAATGATTCCCTACTCAAATTCTCAGTATTACAAAAGGCCACCCTTGGAATAAGAGGAGGGAACCTAGAGCAAACACTGTTGAAAATGGAGTGTAGATGGATACACTTATTAAATAGTGTAAAACCATATGGACTTAATGATCATAACAATTATCATGTGTATTTGTAAATCAGTCCTAGTATCCTACATAACAAAATTATATTAACATATTAGGTTAAAACACATAATGGTTAAATAAAATCAAGACAGACAATTTATTTTAACCATTAGGGGATATATAATCTATTTCCCACATTAAATATATCGCTCCTGACTATATATGTAAAATGTACTCTAAGCAACCTAAATTTGTACAAAGTCACTACAACACCAGATTTCCATTTAAAAACATTTTTAAACATATTTTATTTTTGTTTTTTAGTTAAATAGATTTCAACACAGGTTTTCAGGATATTTTCACTTCAGATAACGTATGTACAATTTTAACCACATTGTACATATTTTTTATTTGTATTTTTTCATGCACTCTAGTTTACTTAACCCAGTAATATATACTCAGGTAGCATCACATCTGGATGCACATAAGTCCAGAATGTTGAGTGTAAAAATTCACTACTCTCACTTTGACACACAAGTATTTATTTATAATGATTAAGAGATACTTTTATATAGTGATAACACAGGATTTATTTATTTCACTTTTTTGAATTTTACATTCAATTAATTTATTTATATAAATTGCACACATATAAAGTAGTATTGCACTTTACAAAATAATGACACAACGCTAATGTTTTTTACATCACCTAAATAAAATAATTCACACAACACCATACAAATCAGTCAATTATTATTTTTTAATCCAATTCATAGAATATACATTTTTTCATTTAAAATTTCACGGATTATATATATCCTTTAGGTTATTAATATATTTTTTATTTATTATTTTTTATTGTCGGTCTTCATCAGCTGTATAGCATTCATCCGTTCTTTATACACATTTCTCCTGTTAAGTGTAGTCAGTCCACGGGTCATCCATTACTTATGGGATTATAACTCCTCCCTAACAGGAAGTGCAAGAGGATCACCCAAGCAGAGCTGCTATATAGCTCCTCCCCTCTACGTCATACCCAGTCATTCTCTTGCACCTAACTAATAGATAGGACGTGTGAGAGGACTGTGGTTGTTAAACTTAGTTTTTATTTCTTCAATCAAAAGTTTGTTATTTTAAACAGCACCGGAGTGTGTTGTTTTTTCTCAGGCAGCATTAGAAGAAGAATCTACCTGAGTTGTGTATGATCTTAGCGGACGTAACTAAGATCCATTTGCTGTTCTCGGCCATTCTGAGGAGCGAGGTAACTTCAGAACAGGGGACAGCGGGCAGGGTTCACCTGCAAGGAGGCATGTTGCAGTATATTATTTTCTAAGGAATGGAATTGACTGAGAAAATACTGCTAATACCGATGTAATGTAAGTGCAGCCTTAAATGCAGTAGTAGCAACTGGTATCAGGCTGATATGTATGTATATTTACACTGAAGTATTTCTGGGGAATGGCACTTCACTAAGAAAATACTGTATACATATAACTTATAGCCTATTCTGCAGTGAAAGCGACTAGCAACAGGCTTTTTAATAACATTTCATAAATTTATGTTTAAAACGTTTACTGGCATGTTAATCGTTTTTTCCCTGAGGTACTTGGTGAAAAATTTTATGGGCATTATTTTCCACATGGCTGTTGTTTGTTTTTGAATAAAATCAGTTTACTGAGCTTCCCCACTGTTGTATTATGAGTGGGAGGGGCCTATTTTGGCGCTTTATTGCGCAGTAGAAATTCAGTCACAGTCTTCCTTGTTCTCCCTGCATGATCCAGGACGTCTCTACAGAGCTCAGGGGTCTCCAAAACTAGTTTTGAGGGAGGTAATCACTCACAGCAGACCTGTGAGACTGTGCTTTGACTGTGATAAAAACGTATATATATTTTTAATTGTTATCCGTTTTTTGGTATTAAGGGGTTAATCATCCATTTGCTAGTGGGTGCAATCCTTTGCTAAATTAATGCATTTACTGTGAAAATTTGGTTGCTATAACTAATCCGGTTCATTGTTATTTCAACTGTGACAGTTTTTGTGTGCTTCTTAAAGGCACAGTAACGTTTTTTATATTGCTTGTAAATTTATTTGAAAAGTATTTTCCAAGCTTGCTAGTCTAATTGCTAGTTTGTTTAAACATGTCCGACACAGAGGAATCTCTTTGTGCTATATGTTCAAAGGCTAATGTGGAGCCCAATAGAAATTTGTGTACTAATTGCATTGATGCTACTTTAAGTAAAAGCCAATCTGTACATGTCAAGAAAATTTCACCAGACAACGAGGGGGAAGTTATGCCGACTAACTCTCCTCACGTGTCAGTACCTGCATCTCCCGCTCAGGAGGTGCGTGATATTGTGGCGCCAAGTACATCAGGGCGGCCCTTACAAATCACTTTGCAAGACATGGCTAATGTTATGACTGAAGTTTTATCTAAATTGCCAGAACTTAGGGGTAAACGCGACCACTCTGGGGTGAGAACAGAGTGCGCTGATAATACTAGGGCCATGTCTGATACTGCGTCACAATTTGCAGAACATGAAGACGGAGAGCTTCATTCTGTGGGTGACGGATCTGATCCAAATAAACTGGATTCAGACATTTCAAATTTTAAATTTAAGCTTGAGAACCTCTGTGTGCTACTAGGGGAGGTATTAGCGGCTCTGAATGATTGTAACACGGTTGCAATCCCAGAGAAAATATGTAGGCTGGATAAATATTTTGCGGTACCAACGTGTACTGACGTTTTTCCTATACCTAAAAGGCTTACAGAAATTGTTAACAAGGAGTGGGATAGACCCGGTGTGCCTTTCTCACCCCCTCCTATATTTAGAAAAATGTTTCCAATAGACGCCACCACACGGGACTTATGGCAGACGGTCCCTAAGGTGGAGGGAGCAGTTTCTACGTTGGCTAAGCGCACCACTATCCCGGTGGAGGATAGCTGTGCTTTTTCAGATCCAATGGACAAAAAGTTAGAGGGTTACCTTAAGAAAATGTTTGTTCAACAAGGTTTTATATTGCAACCCCTTGCATGCATTGCGCCTGTCACGGCTGCGGCGGCATTCTGGTTTGAGTCTCTGGAAGAGACCATTAGCTCAGCTACGTTGGATGAGATTACAGACAAGCTTAGAGTCCTTAAGCTAGCTAATTCATTTATTTCTGATGCCATAGTACATTTAACTAAACTTACGGCTAAGAACTCCGGATTCGCCATTCAGGCGCGCAGAGCGCTGTGGCTTAAATCCTGGTCAGCTGATGTGACTTCTAAATCTAAATTGCTTAACATACCTTTCAAGGGGCAGACATTATTCGGGCCCGGTTTGAAAGAAATTATCGCTGACATTACTGGAGGTAAGGGCCATGCCCTGCCTCAAGACAGAGCCAAACCAAGGGCTAGACAGTCTAATTTTCGTGCCTTTCGTAACTTCAAGGCAGGAGCAGCATCAACTTCCTCCGCTCCAAAACAGGAAGGAACTGTTGCTCGCTACAGACAGGGCTGGAAACCTAACCAGACCTGGAACAAGGGCAAGCAGGCCAGAAAACCTGCTGCTGCCCCTAAGACAGCATAAAGTGAGGGCCCCCAATCCGGAAACGGATCTAGTGGGGGGCAGACTTTCTCTCTTCGCCCAGGCTTGGGCAAGAGATGTCCAGGATCCCTGGGCGTTAGAGATCATATCTCAGGGATATCTTCTGGACTTCAAAGCTTCTCCTCCAAAAGGGAGATTTCATCTTTCAAGGTTGTCAACAAACCAGATAAAGAAAGAGGCGTTTCTACGCTGTGTACAAGATCTTTTACTAATGGGAGTGATCCACCCGGTTCCGCAGTCGGAACACGGACAAGGGTTTTACTCAAATCTGTTTGTGGTTCCCAAGAAAGAAGGAACCTTCAGACCAATCTTGGATTTAAAGATCCTAAACAAATTTTCCTAAGAGTTCCATCGTTCAAAATGGAAACTATTCGGACAATCTTACCCATGATCCAAAAGGGTCAGTACATGACCACAGTGGATTTAAAGGATGCCTACCTTCACATACCGATTCACAAAGATCATTACCGGTACCTAAGGTTTGCCTTCCTAGACAGGCATTACCAGTTTGTAGCTCTTCCCTTCGGGTTAGCTACTGCTCCAAGAATCTTCACAAAGGTTCTGGGTTCTCTTCTGGCGGTACTAAGACCGCGAGGAATATCGGTAGCTCCGTACCTAGACGACATTCTGATACAAGCGTCAAGTTTCCAAGTTGCCAAGTCTCATACAGAGTTAGTACTGGCATTTCTAAGGTCACATGGGTGGAAGGTGAACGAAGAAAAGAGTTCTCTATTGCCACTCACAAGAGTTCCCTTCTTAGGGACTCTTATAGATTCGGTGGAAATGAAAATTTACCTGACAGAGGACAGGTTAACAAAACTCCTAAATGCTTGCCGTGTCCTTCATTCCATTCCACACCCGTCAGTGGCTCAATGCATGGAGGTAATCAGCTTAATGGTAGCGGCAATGGACATAGTACCCTTTGCACGCCTGCATCTCAGACCACTGCAATTGTGCATGCTAAGTCAGTGGAATGGGGATTACTCAGATTTGTCCCCTATGCTGAATCTGGATCAAGAGACCAGAAATTCTCTTCTATGGTGGCTCTCTCGGCCACATCTGTCCAAGGGGATGCCCTTCAGCAGACCAGATTGGACGATTGTAACAACAGACGCCAGCCTGCTAGGTTGGGGCGCTGTCTGGAATTCCCTGAAGACTCAGGGATCATGGACTCAGGAGGAGAGTCTCCTCCCCATAAACATTCTGGAATTAAGAGCAGTTTTCCATGCCCTTCTAGCTTGGCCTCAGTTAGCAACTCTGAGGTTCATCAGGTTTCAGTCGGACAACATCACGACTGTGGCTTACATCAACCATCAAGGAGGGACAAGGAGTTCCCTAGCGATGATGGAAGTCTCAAAGATAATTCACTGGGCAGAGTCTCACTCTTGCCACCTATCAGCGATCCACATCCCAGGCGTGGAGAACTGGGAGGCGGATTTTCTAAGTCGCCAGACTTTTCATCCGGGGGAGTGGGAACTTCATCCGGAGGTCTTTGCCCAAATACTTCGGCGTTGGGGCAAACCAGATCTGGATCTCATGGCGTCTCGCCAGAACGCCAAGCTTCCTTGTTACGGGTCCAGGTCCAGGGACCCGGGAGCGGTTCTGATAGATGCTCTGACAGCACCTTGGGCCTTCAACATGGCTTATGTGTTTCCACCCTTCCCGATGCTTCCTCGATTGATTGCCAGGATCAAACAGGAGAGAGCATCGGTGATTCTAATAGTGCCTGCGTGGCCACGCAGGACCTGGTATGCAGATCTAGTGGACATGTCATCCTGTCCACCCTGGTCTCTGCCTCTGAGACAGGACCTTCTAATTCAGGGTCCTTTCAAACATCAAAATCTAATTTCTCTGAGGCTGACTGCATGGAGATTGAACGCTTGATTTTATCAAAGCGTGGATTTTCGGAGTCAGTAATTGATACCTTAATACAGGCTAGGAAACCTGTTACCAGGAAAATTTACCATAAAATATGGCGTAAATACTTACATTGGTGCGAATCCAAGAGTTACTCATGGAGTAAGGTTAGGATTCCTAGGATATTGTCTTTTCTACAAGAAGGTTTAGAAAAGGGTTTATCTGCTAGTTCTTTAAAGGGACAGATCTCAGCTCTGTCCATCCTTTTACACAAACGTCTGTCAGAAGTTCCAGACGTTCAGGCTTTTTGTCAGGCCTTGGCCAGGATTAAGCCTGTGTTTAAGACTGTTGCTCCGCCGTGGAGCTTAAACTTAGTTCTTAACGTTTTACAGGGTGTTCCGTTTGAACCCCTTCATTCCATTGATATCAAGCTGTTATCTTGGAAAGTTCTGTTTTTAATGGCTATTTCCTCGGCTCGAAGAGTCTCTGAGTTATCGGCCTTACATTGTGATTCTCCTTATCTGATTTTTCATTCAGACAAGGTAGTTCTGCGTACTAAACCTGGGTTCTTACCTAAGGTAGTCACTAACAGGAATATCAATCAAGAGATTGTTGTTCCATCATTGTGCCCTAACCCTTCTTCAAAGAAGGAACGACTTCTACACAATCTGGACGTAGTCCGTGCCCTGAAATTTTATTTACAGGCAACTAAAGATTTTCGCCAAACTTCTTCCCTGTTTGTCGTTTATTCTGGACAGAGGAGAGGTCAAAAAGCTTCTGCTACCTCTCTCTCTTTCTGGCTTCGTAGCATAATACGTTTAGCCTATGAGACTGCTGGACAGCAGCCTCCTGAAAGAATTACAGCTCATTCTACTAGAGCTGTGGCTTCCACTTGGGCCTTTAAGAATGAGGCCTCTGTTGAACAGATTTGCAAGGCTGCAACTTGGTCTTCACTTCACACTTTTTCCAAATTTTACAAATTTGACACTTTTGCTTCTTCGGAGGCTGTTTTTGGGAGAAAGGTTCTTCAGGCAGTGGTTCCTTCCGTGTAAAGATCCTGCCTGTCCCTCCCGTCATCCGTGTACTTTTAGCTTTGGTATTGGTATCCCATAAGTAATGGATGACCCGTGGACTGACTACACTTAACAGGAGAAAACAAAATTTATGCTTACCTGATAAATTCCTTTCTCCTGTAGTGTAGTCAGTCCACGGCCCGCCCTGTTTTTTATGGCAGGTCTAAATTTTAAATTAAACTCCAGTCACCACTGCACCCTATAGTTTCTCCTTTCTCGTTTGGTTTCGGTCGAATGACTGGGTATGACGTAGAGGGGAGGAGCTATATAGCAGCTCTGCTTGGGTGATCCTCTTGCACTTCCTGTTAGGGAGGAGTTATAATCCCATAAGTAATGGGTGACCCGTGGACTGACTACACTACAGGAGAAAGGAATTTATCAGGTAAGCATAAATTTTGTTTTTTCTTCTTTTCTTCTTTATTTCTTTTCTTTTTTCCCCCTCCTTTTATTACAAGAAGTTAAGCTAGCATCTTAGTTAATATAATTTTTTAATCCAATCTGGTATACCTTCAATATCTAAGGATAGTGCGGTTGCTCACATTATTTTCAAAGTATAAACTCTGTGTTTGCCGAATACATAATGTTACATAGTTTATCCAGTAATTGCAACTATGTTTCCTTACCGTTATTCATCTGACAAAGATATTCCACCTCACTAAGGAAGATTGACATGTACTCTAACCAATTAGACAATTCAATCTATAGCCCAATCAGGACTCAGAGCCAAGTACAACATACGGGTATATAACACCGGATGTTAGTCGGCCCGCGTAACCCCTCTGAGGAAGCGTTAGTGAAACGCCGCGTCAGGGGTCTCCTTTTAATCAGCCTCACTCGTTGTTAAAATATAAGAATACCAGCATGCTTAATTAATAATACTAATATAAGACTTAGCCGCTTTAGCTCTGAATAGGCTCTTATGCCAGATATATGTATTTACGCTCAATACTTTAACTGAGTTTAGCTAAACATAGCACAAACAATCTAGCTTCGGTTTGGTGTTTGGTACTGTGAAATAGAGAGATAGGTTCTCTTTCTCTCACGTTGATTTATGTTACCGCCTTAGGAGGTATTATAATACTAATAGCAGTTAGCATTAGCTAACACATACGGAACAAAGAACTAGCCTCTAACTAGAGCTTAGACTTAATCAAGCTACATAACGTTTTATATATTTTATAAATCTTATATTACAAGTTATAATTCACTAGCCCTTTATTTGGTGGAATAATACAATCTAGTGGGCAGTAACAATTTTATAAGCTTGAAATATAATAGATTATGATTTGTAACAAAAAACTGATTAACTCAAATATATTTGTTAAGGCTATTCTTTGCACACCCTGCAGTATTAAGAATACCGCCCTAGGTATCACTTATCAAGTATTATGAGCATTATCACCATAACCAGTGATAACCACCATAACCAAAAAATCAGCCACAATAAAACACATTATATTTTGTTGTCACACTATTCTATGATTTATCCACCACAGAGTGTGGTTTAAACAAACTATCTGGATTAGTAATTAAAGTTTTATTGGTTTGTTATAGGCTGACACCTCCATAGGTACACTATAGATTGGTTGTACCTAAATATATCAGAAGTTTTAGATTGTTACATCACAAGCAGGAATTTACTGAGCTTAAGCATATATCTATTAATAACATATAGATTTCTATATATATGGGCACAATAATTTGGATACTATTAAAGAGCCAATAAATGCCAAAGAGGATTCTGTGATATAATATGACTCTTTAGTACACTGCTCATCTGAAATCTATTGCTAAAAGCTGTACTAAGATCAGTTACAATTTTCTAAAATTAAGAGCATATGCTGTTGATTCAACTAACACAGTGAGAGTGTTTTTAATTTTCGAGGGCAGCATCATCATCCACAAAAGCTGTCTTTTTAAAAGATACTAATAAAGGTTATTTTTTATACACAAAAATATTCTTGTTCTTGAAGTCACAGTAACCTATAATTCATAACTTAAAATGATATTATCCCAGTGTATATAAGCATCCCTTTTTTTGGGTGACTAACCTGCTTACTCAGCAAGGGTAGTCACAATCTGTACTTCCTTGTTCATTATGTTTAAAAGCCATGGTGGAACCCCCTCTTAGAATGTGTACCAGATGTACTGATTTCACTTTAAGCAATAAAGATCATATTCTGTCTTTAAAAAATTTATCACCAGAGGAATCTGACGAGGGGGAAGTTATGCCGACTAACTCTCCCCACGTGTCAGATCCTTTGACTCCCGCTCAAGGGACTCACGCTCAAATGGCGCCAAGTACATCCAGGGCGCCCATAGCGTTTACTTTACAAGACATGGCGGCAGTCATGGATAATACACTGTCAGCGGTATTAGCCAGACTACCTGTATTTAGAGGAAATCGAGATAGCTCTGGAGTTAGACGAAATACAGAGCATACTGACGCTTTAAGAACTATGTCTGATACTGCTTCACAATATGCAGAAGCTGAAGAAGGAGAGCTTCTTTCTGTGGGTGATATTTCTCACTCAGGGAAGATGATGCAACCTGATTCTGATGTTTCTACATTTAAATTTAAGCTTGAACACCTCCGCGTGTTACTCAGGGAGGTTTTAGCTGCTCTGAATGACTGTGATACAATTGCAGTGCCAGAGAAATCGTGTAGACTGGATAAATACTATGCAGTGCCGGTGTGCACTGATGTTTTTCCAATACCTAAAAGGTTTACAGAAATGATTACTAAGGAATGGGATAGACCAGGTGTGCCGTTCTCTCCCCCTCCTATCTTTAGAAAAATGTTTCCAATAGACGCCACCACACGGGACTTATGGCAGACAGTCCCTAAGGTGGAGGGAGCAGTTTCTACTCTAGCAAAGCGTACTACTTTCCCTGTCGAGGACAGTTGTGCTTTCTTAGATCCAATGGATAAAAAGTTAGAGGGTTACCTTAAGAAAATGTTTATTCAACAACGTTTTATCCTACAGCCCCTTGCATGCATTGCGCCTGTCACTGCTGCTGCAGCGTTCTGGTTTGAGTCTCTGGAAGAGGCTTTACAGGTAGCGACTCCATTGGATGACATACTTGACAAGCTTAGAGCACTTAAGCTAGCCAATTCTTTTGTTTCTGATGCCATTGTTCATTTGACTAAACTAACGGCTAAGAATTCTGGTTTTGCTATCCAGGCGCGCAGAGCGCTATGGCTTAAATCATGGTCAGCTGACGTTACTTCAAAATTGAAGCTGCTTAACATTCCCTTCAAGGGGCAGACCCTATTCGGGCCTGGTTTGAAGGAGATTATTGCTGATATCACTGGAGGAAAAGGTCATGCCCTTCCTCAGGATAGGTCCAAACAAGGGCCAAACAGTCTAATTTTCGTGCCTTTCGAAACTTCAAGGCAAGTGCGGCATCAACTTCCTCTAATGCAAACCAAGAGGGAACTTTTGCTCAGCCCAAGACGGTCTGGAGACCTAACCAGACCTGGAACAAGGGTAAGCAGGCCAAAAAGCCTGCTGCTGCCTCTAAGACAGCATGAAGGAACGGCCCCCTATCCGGTAACGGATCTAGTAGGGGGCAGACTTTCGCTCTTCGCCCAAGCGTGGGCAAGAGATGTCCAGGATCCCTGGGCGTTGGAAATTATATCCCAGGGATATATTCTGGACTTCAAGGCTTCCCCCCCAAAAGGGAGATTTCACCTTTCACAATTATCTGCAAACCAGATAAAGAGAGAGGCATTCTTACACTGTGTACAAGACCTCCTAGTAATGGGAGTGATCCATCCAGTTCCAAAGGAGGAACAGGGACAGGGATTTTACTCAAATCTGTTTGTGGTTCCCAAAAAAGAGGGAACCTTCAGACCAATCAGACCAATTTTGGATCTAAAGATCTTAAACAAATTCCTCAGAGTTCCATCATTCAAGATGGAGACTATTCGTACCATCCTACCTATGATCCAGGAGGGTCAATACATGACTGTGGATTTAAAGGATGCTTATCTGCACATTCCGATACACAAAGATCATCATCGGTTTCTCAGGTTTGCCTTCCTAGACAGGCATTACCAGTTTGTAGCTCTTCCCTTTGGGTTAGCTACAGCCCCAAGAATTTTTACGAAGGTTCTGGGGTCGCTTCTGGCGGTCCTAAGGCCACGGGGCATAGCAGTGGCCCCTTATTTAGACGACATCCTGATTCAGGCGTCAAACTTCCAAATTGCCAAGTCTCATACGGACATAGTGTTGGCATTTCTGAGGTCGCATGGGTGGAAGGTGAACGAGAAAAAGAGTTCTCTATCCCCCCTCACAAGAGTTTCCTTCCTAGGGACTCTGATAGATTCTGTAGAAATGAAAATTTACCTGACGGAGTCCAGGTTATCAAAACCTCTAAATTCCTGCCGTGTTCTTTATTCCATTCCTCGCCCTTCGGTGGCTCAGTGCATGGAAGTAATCGGCTTAATGGTAGCGGCAATGGACATAGTGCCGTTTGCACGCCTACATCTCAGACCGCTGCAACTATGCATGCTCAGTCAGTGGAATGGGGATTACACAGATTTGTCCCCTTTACTGAATCTGGATCAAGAGACCAGGGATTCTCTTCTCTGGTGGCTATCTCGGGTCCATCTGTCCAAAGGTATGACCTTTCGCAGGCCAGATTGGACAATTGTAACGACAGATGCCAGCCTTCTAGGTTGGGGTGCAGTCTGGAACTTCCTGAAGGCTCAGGGATCGTGGACTCAGGAGGAGTCTCTCCTTCCAATAAACATTCTGGAATTAAGAGCGATATTCAATGCTCTTCAGTCTTGGCCTCAGCTAGCGACAATGAGGTTCATCAGATTTCAGTCGGACAACATCACGACTGTGGCTTACATCAACGATGCACAATTGGTTCATCGTTGGGGCAAACCAGAACTGGATCTCATGGCGTCTCGCCAGAACGCTAAGCTTCCTTGTTATGGATCCAGGTCCAGGGACCCCAAGGCAACGCTGATAGATGCTCTAGCAGCGCCTTGGTCCTTCAACCTGGCTTATGTGTTTCCACCGTTTCCTCTGATCCCTCGTCTGATTGCCAAAATCAAGCAGGAGAGAGCATTGGTGATCTTGATAGCACCTGCGTGGCCACGCAGGACTTGGTATGCAGATCTGGTGGACATGTCATCCTTTCCACCATGGACTCTGCCGCTGAGACAGGACCTTCTACTTCAAGGTCCTTTTAACCATCCAAATCTAATTTCTCTGAGGCTGACTGCATGGTGATTGAACGCTTGATTTTATCAAAGCGTGGTTTCTCCGAGTCAGTCATTGATACCTTAATTCAGGCACAAAAGCCTGTCACCAGGAAAATCTATCATAAAATATGGTGTAAATATTTTATTGGTGTGAATCCAAGGGCTACTCATGGAGTAAGGTCAGGATTCCCAGGATATTATCTTTTCTCCAAGAAGGATTGGAGAAAGGATTATCAGCTAGTTCCTTAAAGGGACAGATTTCTGCGCTATCTATTCATTTGCACAAGCGTCTGGCGGATGTCCCAGACGTTCAGGCATTTTGTCAGGCTTTAGTTAGAATCAAGCCTGTGTTTAAACCTGTTGCTCCACCTTGGAGCTTAAATTTGGTTCTTAAAGTTCTTCATTCCATAGATATCAAACTTTTATCTTGGAAGGTTTTTTTGGGTTTTTTTTTGGTAGCTTTTTCCTCGGCTCGTAGAGTTTCCGAGTTATCTGCCTTACAATGTGATTCTCCTTATCTGATCTTCCATGTGGATAAGGTAGTTCTGCGTACCAAACCTGGGTTTTTACCTAAGGTGGTATCTAATTTGGCTAAGGAGTGTAATACGCTTAGCTTATGAGACTGCTGGCCAGCAGCGTCCTGCAAGGATTACAGCTCATTCTACTAGAGCTGTGGCTTCCACATGGGCCTTTAAGAATGAGGCTTCTGTTGAACAGATTTGCAAGGCGGCGACTTGGTCTTCGCTTCATAGTTTTTCAAAATTCTACGAATTTTATATTTTTGCTTCTTCGGAGGCTATTTTTGGGAGAAAGGTTTTTCAGACAGTGGTACCTTCCGTTTAAGTACCTGCCTTGTCCCTCCCTTCATCCGTGTACTTTAGCTTTGGTATTGGTATCCCACAAGTAATGGATGATCCGTGGACTGGATACACCTTACAAGAGAAAACATAATTTATGCTTACCTGATAAATTTATTTCTCTTGTGGTGTATCCAGTCCACGGCCCGCCCTGTCATTTTAAGGCAGGTATTTTTTAATTTTAAACTACAGTCACCACTGCACCCTATGGTTTCCCCTTTCTCTGCTTGTTTTCGGTCGAATGACTGGATATGGTAGTGAGGGGAGGAGCTATATAGACAGCTCTGCTGTGGGTGTCCTCTTGCAACTTCCTGTTGGGAATGAGAATATCCCACAAGTAATGGATGATCCGTGGACTGGATACACCACAACAGAAATAAATTTATCAGGTAAGCATAAATTATGTTTTTTACACGAGGGCATAATATGGGCTAGATTTATTAATGCTTTTTTGGCTATACGGAGCAGCTTTGCATAAACGAGCCTGCTGCCACATATTTAAGAAGCTAAAACTGCTTATTTTTTTCCTCTCTGCCACCTCACTCGGTTGTTCAGGGTGATTGACATGCCCTGCACTAGTGGCAATGCACAAGAATCCTCTTGTATAAATAATGTTAAATTTCGCCCTGTGATGAAACATCACAAGTAACGATTGCAGGATAGGTTCACTCCTTGCAAACCTGTCTGCCTCCAGGGATGGTAAATTTACCCATATGGATTATATGAATGATATTAGTAACAAGATTTCTTAATTCTAATAGTCCATAAAAACTACTGTATAAATGCCTAAACTTTGGACAAAGTAGTTGGGCATTTGTCTCCTCCTTGTTTAATTTTCTTTTACCTTATACGTTGGTTCTGAAAATGTTGAAGGAACACTAAAATCAAAATTATACTTTTGTGATTTAGATAGAGCATGCAGTTTTAACCCCTTCACCCATATGGACATATATATATATATACATCTTGCAGTACTTTGCTCATCGTACCACGAGACGTATATATACGCTGGAGTTCCAGCAGTCTTGGGTTTTAAGTTACAGCCGAGAGCTGGAGTTCCTGAGCTCCAGGCATCTGCCCACATATGGAACTGGAGCAGGATCGGTGCTCTGGTTCCATATGAGGACCGATGCCAGATCGTTACACACAGTGATCCTGTCTGTGTCACTGTGTGTAACGATCATCTGCTGGTGCTGGTGGAAGGTGAAGGAGGGAATCCGGGAGGCGGGTGGGAGGACCCTACACACAAAAAAAATAATAATAAAGGGAGAGTGAGGGAAGGAGCGCTACGCTACAGAAAAATGGAGAAGTACCTAAGATGGCCATCTTAGGTACTTCTCCATTTCTTTCATGTAATTAGCAAGAGTCCATGAGCTAGTGACGTATGGGATATACATTCCTACCAGGAGGGGCAAAGTTTCCCAAACCTCAAAATGCCTACAAATACACCCCTCACCACACCCACAAATCAGTTTTACAAACTTTGCCTCCCATGGAGGTGGTGAAGTAAGTTTGTGCTAGATTCTACGTTGATATGCGCTTCGCAGCAGGCTGGAGCCCGGTTTTCCTCTCAGTGTGCAGTGAATGTCAGAGGGATGTGAGGAGAGTATTGCCTATTTGAATTCAATGGTCTCCTTCTACGGGATCTTTTTCATAGGTTCTCTGTTATCGGTCGTAGAGATTCATCTCTTACCTCCCTTTTCAGATCGACGATATACTCTTATATACCATTACCTCTACTGATTCTCGTTTCAGTACTGGTTTGGCTTTCTACTACATGTAGATGAGTGTCCTGGGGTAAGTAATCTTATTTTTTGTGACACTCTAAGCTATGGTTGGGCACTTTTATGTAAAAGTTCTAAATATATGTGTTTAAACATTTATTTGCCTTGATTCAGGATGATCAATATTCCTTATTTCAGACAGACAGTTTCATTATTGGGATAATGCATATGAATTATCAATTTTTTTCTTACCTTTAAATTGACTTTTTTTCTCTGTGGGCTGTTAGGCTCGCGGGGGCTGAAAATGCTTCATTTTATTGCGTCATTCTTGGCGCAGACTTTTTTGGCGCAAAAAATTTCCTTGTCATTTCCGGCGTCATACTTGTCGCCGGAAGTTCGTGATTGCGTCATTTTTTTGACGTTTTGCGTCAAAAGTGTCGGCGTCACCGGATGTGGCGTCATTCTCTGTGCCAAAAGCATTTAGGCGCCAATAATGTGGGCGTCTTTTTTGGCGCTAAAAAATGTGGGCGTCATTTTTGTCTCCACCTTTTTTTTTCTCATTATTTAAGTCTCATTTTTCTTTTGCTTCTGGTTACTAGAAGCTTATTCATTGGCATTTTTTCCCATTCCTGAAACTGTCATTTAAGGAATTTGATAGATTTTGCTTTATATGTTGTTTTTTCTCTTACATATTGCAAGATGTCTCAGATTGACCCTGGATCAGAAGCTACTTCTGGAAAAACGCTGCCTGATGCTGGCTCTACCAAAGTTAAGTGCATTTGTTGTAAACTTGTGGTATCTGTTCCTCCGGCTGTAGTTTGTGATGTATGTCATGATAAACTTGCTAATGCAGATTCAATTTCCATTAGTAATATTCCATTACCTGTTGCTGTTCCATCAACATCTAATACTCAGGATGTTCCTGTTAATATAAGAGATTCTGTTTCTAAATCTATTTGGAAGGCTATGTCTGTTATTCCTCCTTCCAGTAAGCGTAAAAGGTCTTTTAAAACTTCTCATTTCTCAGATGAATTTTTAAATGAACATCATCATTCTGATTTGTCTGTTTCTGATGAGGATTTTTCTGGTTCAGAGGATTCTGTCTCAGATATTGACACTGATAAATCTTCATTTCTCCAACATAGGTGTGTCCGGTCCACGGCGTCATCCTTACTTGTGGGATATTCTCTTCCCCAACAGGAAATGGCAAAGAGCCCAGCAAAGCTGGTCACATGATCCCTCCTAGGCTCCGCCTACCCCAGTCATTCTCTTTGCCGTTGTACAGGCAACATCTCCACGGAGATGGCTTAGAGTTTTTTAGTGTTTAACTGTAGTTTTTATTATTCAATCAAGAGTTTGTTATTTTAAAATAGTGCTGGTATGTACTATTTACTCTGAAACAGAAAAGAGATGAAGATTTCTGTTTGTATGAGGAAAATGATTTTAGCAACCGTTACTAAAATCCATGGCTGTTCCACACAGGACTGTTGAGAGGAATTAACTTCAGTTGGGGGAACAGTGAGCAGTCTCTTGCTGCTTGAGGTATGACACATTCTAACAAGACGATGTAATGCTGGAAGCTGTCATTTTCCCTATGGGATCCGGTAAGCCATGTTTATTAAGATAGTAAATAAGGGCTTCACAAGGGCTTATTAAGACTGTAGACTTTTTCTGGGCTAAATCGATTCATATATTACACATATTTAGCCTTGAGGAATCATTTAATCTGGGTATTTTGATAAAATTATATCGGCAGGCACTGTTTTAGACACCTTATTCTTTAGGGGCTTTCCCTAATCATAGGCAGAGCCTCATTTTCGCGCCGGTATTGCGCACTTGTTTTTGAGAGGCATGACATGCAGTCGCATGTGTGAGGAGCTCTGATACATAGAAAAGACTTCTGAAGGCGTCATTTGGTATCGTATTCCCCTTTGGGCTTGGTTGGGTCTCAGCAAAGCAAGATACCAGGGACTGTAAAGGGGTTAAAGTTAAAAACGGCTCCGGTTCCGTTATTTTAAGGGTTAAAGCTTCCAAATTTGGTGTGCAATACTTTTAAGGCTTTAAGACACTGTGGTGAAATTTTGGTGAATTTTGAACAATTCCTTCATACTTTTTCGCAATTGCAGTAATAAAGTGTGTTCAGTTTAAAATTTAAAGTGACAGTAACGGTTTTATTTTAAAAGTTTTTTGTACTTTGTTATCAAGTTTATGCCTGTTTAACATGTCTGAACTACCAGATAGACTGTGTTCTGAATGTGGGGAAGCCAGGGTTCCTTCTCTTTTAAATAAATGTGATTTATGTGACAATGAAAATGATGCCCAAGATGATTCCTCAAGTGAGGGGAGTAAGCATGGTACTGCATCATTCCCTCCTTCGTCTACACGAGTCTTGCCCACTCAGGAGGCCCCTAGTACATCTAGCGCGCCAATACTCCTTACTATGCAACAATTAACGGCTGTAATGGATAATTCTATCAAAAACATTTTAGCCAAAATGCCCTCTTATCAGCGTAAGCGCGACTGCTCTGTTTTAGATACTGAAGAGCATGACGACGCTGATGATAATGGTTCTGAAATGCCCCTACACCAGTCTGATGGGGCCAGGGAGGTTTTGTCTGAGGGAGAAATTTCAGATTCAGGGAAAATTTCTCAACAAGCTGAACCCGATGTGATTACATTTAAATTTAAGTTGGAACATCTCCGCGCTCTGCTTAAGGAGGTATTATCCACTCTGGATGATTGTGAGAATTTGATCATCCCAGAGAAACTATGTAAAATGGACAAGTTCCTAGAGGTCCCGGGGCTCCCAGAAGCTTTTCCTATACCCAAGCGGGTGGCGGACATTGTAAATAAAGAATGGGAAAGGCCCGGTATACCTTTCGTCCCTCCCCCCATATTTAAAAAATTGTTTCCTATGGTCGACCCCAGAAAGGACTTATGGCAGACAGTCCCCAAGGTCGAGGGAGCGGTTTCCACTTTAAACAAACGCACCACTATACCCATAGAAGATAGTTGTGCTTTCAAAGATCCTATGGATAAAAAATTAGAAGGTTTACTTAAAAAGATGTTTGTTCAGCAGGGTTACCTTCTACAACCAATTTCATGCATTGTCCCTGTCACTACAGCCGCGTGTTTCTGGTTCGATGAGCTAGTAAAGGCGGTCGATAGTGATTCTCCTCCTTATGAGGAGATTATGGACAGAATCCGTGCTCTCAAATTGGCTAATTCTTTCACCCTAGACGCCACTTTGCAATTGGCTAGGTTAGCGGCTAAGAATTCTGGGTTTGCTATTGTGGCGCGCAGAGCGCTTTGGTTGAAATCTTGGTCAGCTGACGCGTCTTCCAAGAACAAACTACTTAACATTCCTTTCAAGGGGAAAACGCTGTTTGGCCCTGACTTGAAAGAGATTATCTCTGATATCACTGGGGGTAAGGGCCACGCCCTTCCTCAGGTTCGGCCTTTCAAGGCCAAAAATAAACCTAATTTTCGTCCCTTTCGTAGAAACGGACCAGCCCAAAGTGCTACGTCCTCTAAGCAAGAGGGTAATACTTCTCAAGCCAAGCCAGCTTGGAGACCAATGCAAGGCTGGAACAAGGGAAAGCAGGCCAAGAAACCTGCCACTGCTACCAAGACAGCATGAAATGTTGGCCCCCGATCCGGGACCGGATCTGGTGGGGGGCAGACTCTCTCTCTTCGCTCAGGCTTGGGCAAGAGATGTTCTGGATCCTTGGGCACTAGAAATAGTCTCCCAAGGTTATCTTCTGGAATTCAAGGGGCTTCCCCCAAGGGGGAGGTTCCACAGGTCTCAGTTGTCTTCAGACCACATAAAAAGACAGGCATTCTTACATTGTGTAGAAGACCTGTTAAAAATGGGAGTGATTCATCCTGTTCCATTAGGAGAACAAGGGATGGGGTTCTACTCCAATCTGTTCATAGTTCCCAAAAAAGAGGGAACGTTCAGACCAATCTTAGATCTCAAGATCTTAAACAAGTTTCTCAAGGTTCCATCGTTCAAAATGGAAGCCATTCGAACAATTCTTCCTTCCATCCAGGAAGGTCAATTCATGACCACGGTGGATTTAAAGGATGCGTATCTACATATTCCTATCCACAAGGAACATCATCGGTTCCTAAGGTTCGCATTCCTGGACAAGCATTACCAGTTCGTGGCGCTTCCTTTCGGATTAGCCACTGCTCCAAGGATTTTCACAAAGGTACTAGGGTCCCTTCTAGCGGTGCTAAGACCAAGGGGCATTGCAGTAGTACCTTACTTGGACGACATTCTGATTCAAGCGTCGTCCCTTCCTCAAGCAAAGGCTCACACGGACATAGTCCTGGCCTTTCTCAGATCTCACGGATGGAAAGTGAACGTGGAAAAGAGTTCTCTATCTCCGTCGACAAGGGTTCCCTTCTTGGGAACAATAATAGACTCCTTAGAAATGAGGATTTTTCTGACAGAGGCCAGAAAAACGAAACTTCTAAACTCTTGTCGGATACTTCATTCCGTTCCTCTTCCTTCCATAGCGCAGTGCATGGAAGTGATAGGTTTGATGGTAGCGGCAATGGACATAGTTCCTTTTGCGCGCATTCATCTAAGACCATTACAACTGTGCATGCTCAGTCAGTGGAATGGGGACTATACAGACTTGTCTCCGAAGATACAAGTAAATCAGAGGACCAGAGACTCACTCCGTTGGTGGCTGTCCCTGGACAACCTGTCACAAGGGATGACCTTCCGCAGACCAGAGTGGGTCATTGTCACGACCGACGCCAGTCTGATGGGCTGGGGCGCGGTCTGGGGATCCCTGAAAGCTCAGGGTCTTTGGTCTCGGGAAGAATCTCTTCTACCGATAAATATTCTGGAACTGAGAGCGATATTCAATGCTCTCAAGGCTTGGCCTCAGCTAGCGAGGGCCAAGTTCATACGGTTTCAATCAGACAACATGACGACTGTTGCGTACATCAACCATCAGGGGGGAACAAGGAGTTCCCTGGCGATGGAAGAAGTGACCAAAATCATTCAATGGGCGGAGACTCACTCCTGCCACCTGTCTGCAATCCACATCCCAGGAGTGGAAAATTGGGAAGCGGATTTTCTGAGTCGTCAGACATTGCATCCGGGGGAGTGGGAACTCCATCCGGAAATCTTTGCCCAAATCACTCAACTGTGGGGCATTCCAGACATGGATCTGATGGCCTCTCGTCAGAACTTCAAGGTTCCTTGCTACGGGTCCAGATCCAGGGATCCCAAGGCGACTCTAGTAGATGCACTAGTAGCACCTTGGACCTTCAAACTAGCTTATGTATTCCCGCCGTTTCCTCTCATCCCCAGGCTGGTAGCCAGGATCAATCAGGAGAGGGCGTCGGTGATCTTGATAGCTCCTGCGTGGCCACGCAGGACTTGGTATGCAGATCTGGTGAATATGTCATCGGCTCCACCATGGAAGCTACCTTTGAGACGAGACCTTCTTGTTCAAGGTCCGTTCGAACATCCGAATCTGGTCTCACTCCAGCTGACTGCTTGGAGATTGAACGCTTGATCTTATCAAAGCGAGGGTTCTCAGATTCTGTTATTGATACTCTTGTTCAGGCCAGAAAGCCTGTAACTAGAAAAATTTACCACAAAATTTGGAAAAAATATATCTGTTGGTGTGAATCTAAAGGATTCCCTTGGGACAAGGTTAAGATTCCTAAGATTCTATCCTTCCTTCAAGAAGGATTGGAAAAAGGATTATCTGCAAGTTCCTTGAAGGGACAGATTTCTGCCTTGTCTGTGTTACTTCACAAAAAGCTGGCAGCTGTGCCAGATGTTCAAGCCTTTGTTCAGGCTCTGGTTAGAATCAAGCCTGTTTACAAACCTTTGACTCCTCCTTGGAGTCTCAACTTAGTTCTTTCAGTTCTTCAGGGGGTTCCGTTTGAACCCTTACATTCCGTTGATATTAAGTTATTATCTTGGAAAGTTTTGTTTTTGGTTGCAATTTCTTCTGCTAGAAGAGTTTCAGAATTATCTGCTCTGCAGTGTTCTCCTCCTTATCTGGTGTTCCATGCAGATAAGGTGGTTTTACGTACTAAACCTGGTTTTCTTCCAAAAGTTGTTTCTAACAAAAACATTAACCAGGAGATAGTCGTGCCTTCTCTGTGTCCGAAACCAGTTTCGAAGAAGGAACGTTTGTTGCACAATTTGGATGTTGTTCGCGCTCTAAAATTCTATTTAGATGCTACAAAGGATTTTAGACAAACATCTTCCTTGTTTGTTGTTTATTCTGGTAAAAGGAGAGGTCAAAAAGCAACTTCTACCTCTCTCTCTTTTTGGATTAAAAGCATCATCAGATTGGCTTACGAGACTGCCGGACGGCAGCCTCCTGAAAGAATCACAGCTCATTCCACTAGGGCTGTGGCTTCAACATGGGCCTTCAAGAACGAGGCTTCTGTTGATCAGATATGTAGGGCAGCGACTTGGTCTTCACTGCACACTTTTACCAAATTTTACAAGTTTGATACTTTTGCTTCTTCTGAGGCTATTTTTGGGAGAAAGGTTTTGCAAGCCGTGGTGCCTTCCATTTAGGTGACCTGATTTGCTCCCTCCCTTCATCCGTGTCCTAAAGCTTTGGTATTGGTTCCCACAAGTAAGGATGACGCCGTGGACCGGACACACCTATGTTGGAGAAAACAGAATTTATGTTTACCTGATAAATTACTTTCTCCAACGGTGTGTCCGGTCCACGGCCCGCCCTGGTTTTTTTAATCAGGTCTGATAATTTATTTTCTTTAACTACAGTCACCACGGTATCATATGGTTTCTCCTATGCAAATATTCCTCCTTAACGTCGGTCGAATGACTGGGGTAGGCGGAGCCTAGGAGGGATCATGTGACCAGCTTTGCTGGGCTCTTTGCCATTTCCTGTTGGGGAAGAGAATATCCCACAAGTAAGGATGACGCCGTGGACCGGACACACCGTTGGAGAAAGTAATTTATCAGGTAAACATAAATTCTGTTATTTATTTAAAATGGAATTTATTCGTTCTTTACTTAAAGAAGTTTTAATCGCTTTAGAAATTGAGGATTCTAGTCCTCTTGATACTAAATCTAATAAGCGTTTAAATTCGGTTTTTAAACCTCCTGTAGTTATTCCGGAAGTTTTTCCTGTCCCTGATGCTATTTCTGAAGTAATTTCTAGGGAATGGAATAATCTGGGTAATTCTTTTACTCCTAAAAGATTTAAGAAATTGTATCCTGTGCCATCTGACAGATTAGAGTTTTGGGACAAAATCCCTAAAGTTTATGGGGCTATCTCTACTCTTGCTAAGCGTACTACTATTCCTACGGCAGATAGTACTTCCTTTAAGGATCCTTTAGATAGGAAGATTGATTCCTTTCTAAGGAAAGCTTATTTATGTTCAGGTAATCTTCTTAGGCCTGCTATTTCTTTGGCTGATGTTGCTGCAGCTTTCACTTTTTGGTTGGAGGCTTTGGCGCAACAAGTGTCAGATCATAATTCTCATAGCATTGTTAAACTTCTTCAACATGCTAATAACTTTATTTGTGATGCCATCTTTGATATCATCAGAGTTGATGTCAGGTATATGTCTTTAGCTATTCTAGCTTGAAGAGCTTTATGGCTTAAAACTTGGAATGCTGATATGTCTTCTAAGTCAACTTTGCTTTCCCTTTCTTTCCAAGGTAATACATTGTTTGGTTCTCAGTTGGATTCTATTATTTCAACTGTTACTGGGGGGAAAGGAACTTTTTTACCTCAGGATAAAAAATCTAAAGGTAAATATAGGGCTGCTAATCGTTTTCGCTCCTTTCGTCAGAATAAGGAACAGAAGCCTGACCCTTCCCCTAAAGGAACGGTTTCTGTTTGGAAACCGTCTCCAGTCTGGAATAAATCCAAGCCTTTTAGAAAGCCAAAGCCAGCTCCCAAGTCCACATGAAGGTGCGGCCCTCATTCCAGCGCAGCTGGTAGGGGGCAGATTACAATTTTTCAAAGAAATTTGGATCAAATCGATTCACAGTCTTTGGATTCAGAACATTGTTTCACAAGGGTACAGAATAGGTTTCAAAGTAAGGCCACCTGCAAGAAGATTTTTTCTTTCTCGCATTCCAATAAATCCAGTGAAAGCTCAGGCATTTCTGAAATGTGTTTCAGATCTAGAGTTGGCTGGAGTAATTATGCCAGTTCCAGTTCTGGAACAGGGGCTGGTGTTTTACTCAAATCTATTCATTGTACCAAAGAAGGAGAATTCCTTCAGACCAGTTCTGGATTTAAAAATATTGAATCGTTATGTAAGGATACCAACATTCAAAATGGTAACTATAAGGACTATTCTGCCTTTTGTTCAGCAAGGGCATTATATGTCCACAATAGATTTGCAGGTTGCATATCTGCATATTCCGATTCATCCAGATCACTTTCAGTTTCTGAGATTCTCTTTTGTAGACAAGCATTACCAATTTGTGCCTCTGCCGTTTGGCCTAGCAACGGCTCCAAGGATCTTTTCAAAAGTTCTCGGTGCCCTTCTATCTGTAATCAGAGAACAGGGTATTGTGGTATTTCCTTATTTGGACGATATCTTGGTACTTGCTCAGTCTTCACATTTAGCAGAATCTCATACGAATCGACTTGTGTCGTTTCTTCAAGAACATGGTTGGAGGATCAATTTACCAAAGAGTTCATTGATTCCTCAGACAAGGGTAACCTTTTTAGGTTTCCAAATAGATTCAGTGTCCATGACTTTGTCTCTGACGGACAAGAGACGTCTGAAATTGATTTCAGCCTGTCGAAACCTTTGGTTTCAATCATTCCCTTCGGTAGCCTTATGCATGGAAATTCTCGGTCTTATGACTGCTGCATCGGACGCGATCCCCTTTGCTCGTTTTCACATGCAACCTCTTCAGCTCTGTATGCTGAACCAGTGGTGCAGGGATTATACAAAGATATCACAGTTAATATCTTTAAATCCGATTGTACGACACTCTCTGATGTGGTGGACAGGTCACCATCGTTTAATTCAAGGGGCTTCTTTTGTTCTTCCAACCTGGACTGTGATCTCAACAGATGCGAGTCTGACAGGTTGGGGAGCGGTATGGGGGTCTCTGACAGCGCAGGGGGTTTGGGAATCTCAGGAGGCGAGATTACCAATAAACATTTTGGAACTCTGTGCGATTTTCAGAGCTCTTCAGTCGTGGCCTCTTCTGAAGAGAGAATCGTTCATTTGTTTTCAGACGGATAATGTCACAACCGTGGCATATATCAATCATCAAGGGGGGACTCACAGTCCTCTGGCTATGAAAGAAGTATCTCGAATACTTGTATGGGCGGAATCCAGCTCCTAATTTCTGCGGTTCACATCCCAGGTATAGACAATTGGGAAGCGGATTATCTCAGTCGGCATACGTTGCATCCGGGGAATGGTCTCTTCACCCAGAGGTATTTCTCCAGATTGTTCAAATCTGGGGTCTTCCAGAAATAGATCTGATGGCTTCTCATCTAAACAAGAAACTTCCCAGGTATCTGTCCAGATCCAGGGATCCTCAGGCGGAGGCAGTGGATGCATTGTCGCTTCCTTGGAAGTATCATCCTGCCTATATCTTTCCGCCTCTAGTTCTTCTTCCAAAAGTGATTTCCAAGATTCTAAAGGAGCGTTCGTTTGTACTGCTGGTGGCTCCAGCATGGCCTCACAGGTTTTGGTATGCGGATCTTGTTCGGATGGCCAGTTGCCAACCTTGGACTCTTCCGTTAAGACCAGACCTTCTATCTCAAGGCCCATTTTTCCATCAGGATCTCAAATCATTAAATTTGAAGGTATGGAGATTGAACGCTTGATTCTTAGTCATAGAGGTTTCTCTGACTCCGTAATTAATACTATGTTACAGGCTCGTAAATCTGTGTCTAGGAAGATATATTATCGAGTCTGGAAGACTTACATTTCTTGGTGTTCTTCTCATCAATTTTCCTGGCATTCTTTTAGAATTCCTAGAATTTTACAGTTTCTTCAGGATGGTCTGGATAAAGGTTTGTCTGCCAGTTCCTTGAAAGGACAAATTCCTGCTCTTTCTGTGCTGTTTCACAGAAAGATTGCTAATCTTCCTGATATTCATTGTTTTGTACAGGCTTTGGTTCGTATCAAACCTGTCATTAAGTCAATTTCTCCTCCTTGGAGTTTGAATTTGGTTCTGGGAGCTCTACAAGCTCCTCCTTTTGAACCTATGCATTCTCTAGATATTAAATTACTTTCTTGGAAAGTTTTCTTTCTTTTGGCCATCTCTTCTGCTAGAAGAGTTTCTGAGTTATCTGCTCTTTCTTGTGAATCTCCTTTTCTGATTTTTCATCAGGATAAGGCAGTGTTGCGGACTTCATTTAAATTTTTACCTAAGGTTGTGAATTCTAACAACATTAGTAGAGAGATTGTGGTTCCTTCATTGTGTCCTAATCCTAAGAATTCTAAGGAAAGATCATTACATTCTTTGGATGTAGTAAGAGCTTTGAAATATTATGTTGAAGCTACTAAAGATTTCCAAAAGACTTCTAGTCTATTTGTTATCTTTTATGGTTCTAGGAAAGGTCAGAAGGCTTCTGCCATTTCTTTGGCGTCTTGGTTAAAGTCTTTGATTCATCATGCTTATGTTGAGTCAGGTAGAACTCCGCCTCAAAGGATTACAGCTCATTCAACTAGGTCAGTTTCTACTTCCTGGGCATTTAGGAATGAAGCTTCGGTTGATCAAATTTGCAAAGCAGCAACTTGGTCTTCTTTGCATACTTTTACTAAATTCTACCATTTTGATGTGTTTTCTTCTTCTGAAGCAGTTTTTGGTAGAAAAGTACTTCAAGCAGCTGTTTCAGTTTGATTCTTCTGCTTATAATTTCAGTTTTTTTCATTATAAGATTTAAACTTTGTTTGGGGGTGTGGATTATTTTTCAGCGGAATTGGCTGTCTTTATTTTATCCCTCCCTCTCTAGTGACTCTTGCGTGGAAGTTCCACATCTTGGGTATTTATTATCCCATACGTCACTAGCTCATGGACTCTTGCTAATTATATGAAAGAAAACATAATTTATGTAAGAACTTACCTGATAAATTCATTTCTTTCATATTAGCAAGAGTCCATGAGACCCACCCTTTTTTTGTGGTGATTATGATTTTTTTGTATAAAGCACAACTATTCCAATTCCTTATTTTTTATGCTTTCGCACTTTTTTTCTTATCACCCCACTTCTTGGCTATTCGTTAAACTGATTTGTGGGTGTGGTGAGGGGTGTATTTGTAGGCATTTTGAGGTTTGGGAAACTTTGCCCCTCCTGGTAGGAATGTATATCCCATACGTCACTAGCTCATGGACTCTTGCTAATATGAAAGAAATGAATTTATCAGGTAAGTTCTTACATAAATTATGTTTTTCTGTCGTGTAGCGTTCCTTCCCTCGCTCTCCCTTTATTATTATTTTTTTTGTGTGTAGGGTCCTCACACCCGCCTCCCGGATTCCCGACTGCACCTCCCACCGGCACCAGCAGATGATCGTTACACACAGTGACACAGACTAATTAGATGGGGGAGGGTTACAGAGGTGTTTGGGAGGGATCAGGGAGGTTGGAGGGTAAGGGGTATCCTACCCTGCAGAAAAAAATAAAAAAATGTATTTAAAAAAAAAGGTCTTAAAATGTTATATTGGCAGACTGTCTGCCAGTAATTAAGATGGGGATGACCAGTGGGGGGTGAGGGAGGGAAGAGGGCTGTTTAGGAGGGATCAGGTAGAGATCAGGGGGTGGGAAGTGTCAGGTAAGAGGGTAATCTCTACGCTAAAGCTTACAAGTTGCTGCCTTCACTGCGGGGAATAATAGAAGTGTGGTGCACATCTGCAATTAGAGGCCTTCTTATTACCAAAAAGCAACTACAAAGCCATATATGTCTACTATTTATGAACAAAGAAGATACCAGAGAAGCTTTTACAACCATTTGATGATTGCACAAGCAATATGTAAATAATTTCAGTGAGAAACCCAGTTTGTGGGAAAAAATTTTTTTATTTTACCGCATTTGGCAGGGAAATGGTGGCATGAAATATACCAAAATAGACCTAGATCAATGCTTCTGGTTGTCTACTTAAAAATATATATAGTTTTGACAGGTAAATAAAAAATAAAAAAAGCAAGGCTCTTTTTGTGTTTAAATGGAATTGTAGCAAAAATCCTAAAAAAATCTATGGTATTTTGGGCAATTTTTTCTCTGAAAGTCCGGTAGGGAAGGAGTTAAGAGATCGTCTACTTTATTTCAAATATAAAACTGCACAGTCTTTTTATATGCACACTTTATGTGGCACTAGCAGCTACTGAGCATGTGCAAGACTTCAAAGAGTATACATATATAAGTCTGTGATTGGCTGCTGGCTGTCACATGATACATGAGGCCGGCAGATAAAAAAAAATGAAATTTGTTAGAAAACAAATCTATTGTTCATTTAAAATTCACTGTATGTGTTATTGCATTGCTTTTTATTAGGCACTTTATTATGCAATGCTACTGTATCTAATGGTCTTTTAATGGCCAAAAACTATCATTCCAGACACTAACATTTTAGCCCATATTAACAGAGCAGTACTCCACCACCTAAACTCCTGCTTGTTCCATCCACCCTTTAAAAGTAAGTTTTAGCATGGGCTGATTATAGCCTATTGTCTAGTAACTGTAGTGACCAGTGAGAGGCACCATAGCACACCTTTAACAGCATGTCTGGTGGCCCTCTCTGATGAAGCATACACAAGCTTATATAGCAACCTGTACTATATGTGCTTAAAACAAAACAAAAAAACACAGATTTTCTTTCCAATGGCATGGAGAGTCCACGATTCCATTCATAACTGTTGGGAAAATTCACCACCTGGCCACCAGGAGGAGGCAAAGACACCCCAGCCAGAGGTTAAGTATCCTCCCATTACACATACTCCCCAAGTCATTCTTTGCCTCTGTAACTAGGAGGAGATGAAGATGGTGCTCGGAAAAAAATTATGTCCTTCAATGGGTAGCTTCCCTTTAAGATAGGACTGGGTTAATGCTGTGTCCATGTAAACCTCTTAGTAAGAGTATTGGTAGCTGTTAACTGCTGGAAGTCGCAGGGAACCTCTCTCCAGCAAATCTGTGCTAACTCCCCCATCAGGCAACCAGTGTTAAGTCAGGTCCCTGTCAGAATTCTGGATGAAGCTGTCAGACCTGGAAATGCTGTGTCTGTCCCACATTAGAGTCCCACATTAGAGGCTCCAAATGTAAATGTTTTTCCTTTTTAGGGGACCTCTATGGCATATTCAGTTTGTCTATCTCCTAGAAGCCTTTATTTCTGAGCCTGGGGACTTTAGTTTACCCCTTATGTTAAGGGGCTTACTAACAGGGCAGTTCTAATCCAGGGCACTGCATACTACTTGCACATAGATTCTTTCTTTAGGATTGTTATCTGCAAGAGGGACTGAGGCTGTCTGGGCTTTTTTTATTTTTTATTATTTAAGAGTTAGTGAGCTCTAGGGGCATATTTATCAAGCTCCGTATGGAGCTTGAGGCCCCTTGTTTCCAGAAGGGGCCTCTAAAGACCACTGCTCCATAACTTGTCCGTCTGCTCTGAGGTGGCAGACAGAAATCAACCAGATCAAATTCGATCGGGTTGATTGACACCCCCTGCTAGTGGCAGATTTGCCGCAAATCTGCAGGGGATGGCATTGCACCAGCAGTTCACAAGAACTGCTGGTGCAATGATAAATTCCGACAGCGTATACTGTCGGAATTTAGCGATGGGCAGCAGACATGATACGCTACTTCGTATCATGTCTGCTCGCACATTGTTAAATATGCCCCCTAGTCTGAAGTGGATCCTGTTCTTAGTAGTACGATGTGGATGTGTGTTTCACAATATATGTTTTTAGTCAAGGGAGCGCTGTTATTTCTTTATTTATATTCATAACGCAGGCAGTACAATATGGCGATGCCTCTATATTGTGACGTATTTCTTTCAAATGGCATGGAGAGTCCACAATTCAATTCAATTACTGTTGGGGAAAATTCAACTCATGGCCACCAGGAAGAAGCAAAGACACCCCAGCAAAGCTTAAATATCCATCCCCCTTCCCATACTCCCCCATCATTCTTTGCTTCTGTAACAAGGAGGAAGTGAAGATAGTGTTCTGAAGAAATATTGAACTAAGTCCTTTAATGTATAGCTTTCCTTCAAGTAGGACTGGAGTAATGCTGTGTCCATGTAATCCTCTTTAGTAAGAGTATTGGTAGCTGTTAGCTGCTGGAGGTTGCAGGGAGGCTTCTCCTTTCTTCAGCAATCTAGACTAACCCCCACCCGGCAACCAGTGTTAGTTACACTGCTTTCCTTCTACTTAAAGGGACACGGAACCCACATTTTTTCTTTCGTGATTCAGATAGAGCATGAAATTTTAAGCAACTTTCTAATTTACTCCTATTATCAAATTTTCTTCATTCTCTTGGTATCTTTATTTGAAATGCAAGAATGTAAGTTTAGATGCCGGTCCATTTTTGGTTAACAAACTGGGTTGTTCTTGCTGATTGGTTATTAAATTCATCAACCAATAAAAAGTGCTGTCCAGAGTCTGAACCAAAAAAACCTTAGTTGCCTTCTTTTTCAAATAAAGATAGCAAGAGAACGAAGAAAAATTAATAATAGGAGTAAATTAGAAAGTTGCTTAAAATGTCATGCTCTATCTGAATCACGAAAGAAAAAATTTTGGGTTCAGTGTCCCTTTAAGGCACTGTCAGAAGTCTGGATGAAGCTGTCAGACCTAAAAGTGCTATGTCTGCTCCACATTAGAGGCTCCAAAGGTAAATGTTTTTCCTTTTTAGGGGACCTCTATGGCATATTCAGTTTGTCTATCTCCTAGAAGCCTTTATTTCTGAGCCTGGGGACTTTAGTTTACCCCTTATGTTATTGGCTTTTTAATAATTTTATAGGACACTGAGAAGATAGGCCTTACTATAGGTGACTAGATGGCACCTGATATCCTCTGACTGGGTCTGTGGATACTAATGGAAAATGCCTGATGGGTTTTCCACTTTATTTAGGGATTGCCTGTGTTTAGGGACTTGGCTATCAGAAGGCTCTTTGTTTATTTTAATTATGTTATTACATCTAAGGTGGTGTTGTGCCTTTCAATATGTATGACCACAGCGTCTGCTCATTTATTAAGCATGTTAGACGCTAAGGGTGTGTAGACTTTTGCAACCGTGAACGTGGGAGCGACATTTTCACGGGTGTGTAGATTTTTGCGGCCGTGCCATTTTCAGATATTTTATTTGATAAGGAAATAAAAGAACTAAAAATGGATCTTTTATTTATTTTGTTCCTTTGTTACTGTTGGGTTATCTGTTTTCTCATGATGGAGGACGGTATGAACAATTTGGAATTGGAAGATTCAACCTTATTTATTGCAAATACATGCCTTTATTGTGAAGAGCAAACAGTTGGCCTCCTGCACAACTTTGTAACATATGTTTGTCTTCTGTCTTGCAAGCCAGACCCCAGGGAAATAAATCTCTGACATCAGGAATAGATAACCCCTCAATGCCTTCTACCTTGAAACTATTAAAAGGCCATTTAGAAAATAAAAGTTAAAATTTTTCCTTTTTATTTCTATATTTCTCCAGTATGAAGGGCACAATGGATTTAGGGTCAAATTTACCATTATCTTTTGATAAATGTTTATATTGTGAAGAGGCCCATTTGATTCTCCCTGCTCAATTGTGTACATGTTTAGCTTCTATGTTGCAGAAAAAAAATGAAAGATCTGCTATTGCTAAACAAGTTAACCTCTTAGAGCCTTCTACCTCTCAGGACTCTGTTGTGCTCTGAGCAGGTGGACACACATCGCCGAAAATCAACCCGATCGAGTACGATCAGGTTGATTGACACCTCCCTGCTGACGGCCGTGAATCTGCAGGGGATGGAGTTGCACCAGCAGCTCACAAGAGCTGCTGGTGCAATGCTGAATATGGAGAGCGTATTGCTCTCCGCATTCAGCGAGGTCTGGCGGACCTGATCCGCACTGTCGGATCAAGTCCGCCAGACCTTTGATAAATATTCCCCTAAACATGTTTCCTCTGATTCAGGAATCTCGTCTATCACTAAGGCTGCTTTAGTCAGTTTATCTCCTATTTCTAAGGATGACCATTCCTCAGCGACCTCTGAAGGGGAAATCTCTGCTTCTGACTCTGCTTCATACAGTCCAGTAAAATTAAAGGAAGTTAATTTTAGGTTTAAGCTTGAACACCTTCGCTTACCTTTGATGTCCCGGAGCACAAACCATCTGAAACTCCTAACATCCCTTTATTTTAAGTTTATGATGTCAGGCCTAAGACTGTGGAGGTTTTTCCAGTCTCGACTCGCATGTCAGACATCATCTTTAAGGAAAGGGAAAGACTGGGGATTCCTTTTTCTCTATCTCCTATATTTAAAAAGATGGAATACAATTCCTAAAGTGGACGGAGTTATCTCCACCCTGGCTAAGGGAACTACTATACCTTTAGTGGATAGTACTTCATTTAAGGACCCCATGGATCGGAAGTTGGAAGGGTACTTAAGGAAAATTTTCCAGCATCTTAGTCTTCTATGGCAGCCAGCTGCGGGTATAGCAGCAGTAGCTGTAGCTGCCGACTCCATATCTGAGGTGATTTTGCAGGAGACTCCTTTGGACGAGATTCAGTATTGGATTAAGGCTTTAAAGATAGCCAATTCCTTTATTTGTGATGCTAATATGCAAATTGTCATTCTGAGTGCAAAGTCCTCAGGTCTGGCATTTCTATCTCACAGAGCCTTGTGGCTAAAGTCCTGGTTAGCGGATATGGTTTCTAAATTCAAGGCTTCTTTTCTTACCTGTTAAGGTGAAGTCTTTATTTGGTCCTGGTCTTAACTCAATTATCTCCACGGTGACTGGAGGAAAAGGGGCCTTCCTTACACAGGATAAGAAGACTAGATCAAAGGGTCATCAGTCTTCTAATTTTTGTTCTTTTTGCAACTATAAGGGACAAAAATCCTAATTCTCCAATAAATTAGATCAGCCCAAGTGTTCCTGGAAGCCTAACCATGCTTGGAACAAAATATAAACAGTCCAAAAGACTTCCTCTGAGAATAAGACAGAATGAAGGGGCAGCCCTCGATCCGGGATCAGGTCAGGACGGGGGCAGACTATATTTCTTTCTGGATACTTGAGTTTGCAATGTCCCAGATCCTTGGGCAGTGGACATTGTCTCCCAAAGATACAAGATAGGTTTCAAATTGGGGCAGCAGATTTCTCTTATCAAGACTCTCATCAAATCAAGTGAAAAAAGAAGCTTTCTTAAATTGTGTAAAGGACCTCACTTCCTTGGGAGTGATCGTTCTGGTCCCTCCTTCAGAACAGGGATTAGGTTTTTATTTAAACATTTTCATAGTTCCCAAGAAGGAGGGAACCTTCTGTCCTGTTCTGGATCTAAAATGTCTCAACAAGTTTCTCAAGGTCCTTCAAGATGGAGACTATCAGATCCATTTTCCCCTTTGGTCTTGGAGGGTCAGCTCATGACCACTATAGACCTGAAGGATGCGTAACTCCATGATCCTATTCAAGGAACACTTTAAATTCCTGCGGTTTGCCTTTCTAGACAAACACTTTCAATTTGTATTCCTTCCCTTTGGTCTAGCTACAGCTCCCAGAATCTTTACAAAGGTACTGGGGGCTCTTTTAGTGGTGGCCCAGTCTCAGGGATTCGCTGTGACCCCGTACCTGCACGATATCTTAGTAAGGCTCCATCTTTTCATTTTAACTCTGTTATTTCTTCTTCTCTCTCATGGGTGGAAGATAAACCTGGACAAGAGTTCCCTGATTCGCAATACCAGGGTCGTTTTTTTGGGGACAATCATAGATTCCGTCTCTATGAAGATCTTCCTGACAGGTTTGAGAAAGTCCAGACCTCTCTGCCTGTCTCTCCCTTCAGTTCTCGGCACACCCTTCAGTGGCGCAGTGCATGCAAGTAATTGGTCTCATGGTGGCCTCCATGGACATTTACCTTTTTGCCCGCTTCTATCTGATACCTCTCCAACTATGTATGCTCAGACAATGGAATGGCGATCATTCGGATCTGTCACAGCAAATCGTCCTAGACAATCACACAAGAGAATCTCTGTACGATTTTTTCAGATTCCAATCAGACAATATAACTTCTGTGGCTTACATCAATCATCAGGGAGGAACAAGGAGTTCCCTGGCAATAAAGGAAATCTCTTGCATCCTTCAGTAGGCGGAGTCCCACAATTATCACATTTCGGCCATTCATATCCCGGGAGTGGACAACTGGGAAGCGGACTATCTGAGCAGACAGGCGTTCCATCCAGGGGAGTGGGCTCTTCATCCGAGGTGTTTTTCGAGATAACCCTCAGGTGGGGTGTCCGGAGATAGACCTAATGGCTTCTCACCTCAATACCAAGCTACCCAGATACGGGTCCAGATCGAGGGACCCTCAGGATGCACTAGCATTTCTGTGGGAGTTCAGTCTAATATATATGTTCTCTTTGTTTGCCGTTCTTCCCATGGTCATAGCCAGAATCAAGGAGGAGCGGACCTCTGTGATCCTAATTGCTCCAGCTTGGCCGCGCAGGATTTGGTTTGCGGATTTGGTGAAGATGTCGTCCTTCCCTTCCTTCTACTTCAAGGTCCATTCCTTCGTCAAAATTCTATGAGGCTGATTGTGTGGAGATTAAACGCTTAGAGGTTTTTTAGATAGGGTCATTGACACGAGTCTCAAGGTTTTCCTTGGCACAAGGTACAAGTTCCTCAAATTCTTTTGTTTCTCCAAGAGGGTTTGGAGAAAAGTTTGTCTGCTAGTTCTTTAAAGGGACAGATCTCTGCCCTTTCAGTTTTGTTGCATAAAGAGTTAGCCAGTTTGCCGGGCGTTCAGTCTTTCTCCTGTTAAGTGTAGTCAGTCCACGGGTCATCCATTACTTATGGAATATATCTCTTCCTAACAGGAAACTGCAAGAGAATTACCCAGCAGAGCTGCTATATAGCTCCTCCCCTCACCTATCATACTCAGTCATTCTCTTGCAGCCTAACTAAAAAGGAAGCTGTGAGAGATCTGTGGAAGTCTCATACAGAGATAGTTCTGGCATTTCTGAGGTCGCATGGGTGGAAGGTGAACGTGGAAAAGAGTTCTCTATTACCACTTACAAGAGTTCCCTTTCTAGGGACTCTTATAGATTCTGTAGAGATGAAAATTTACCTGACAGAGGCCAGGTTATTAAAACTTCTAAATGCTTGCCGTGTCCTTCACTCCATTCCACACCCGTCAGTAGCTCAGTGCATGGAAGTAATCGGCTTAATGGTAGCGGCAATGGACATAGTACCATTTGCGCGCCTGCATCTCAGACCGCTGCAATTGTGCATGCTAAGTCAGTGGAACGGGGATTACTCAGATTTGTCCCCCCTACTAAATCTGGATCAAGAGACCAGAGATTCTCTTCTATGGTGGCTTTCTCGGCCACATCTGTCCAAGGGGATGACCTTTCGAAGGCCAGATTGGACGATTGTAACAACAGACGCCAGCCTTCTAGGCTGGGGAGCAGTCTGGAATTCCCTGAAAGCTCAGGGATTATGGACTCAGGAGGAGAAACTCCTCCCAATAAATATTCTGGAGTTAAGAGCAATATTCAATGCTCTCCTAGCTTGGCCTCAGTTAGCAACTCTGAGGTTCATCAGATTTCAGTCGGACAACATCACGACTGTGGCTTACATCAACCATCAAGGGGGAACCAGAAGTTCCCTAGCGATGTTGGAAGTCTCAAAGATAATTCGCTGGGCAGAGTCTCACTCTTGCCACCTGTCAGCGATCTACATCCCAGGCGTGGAGAACTGGGAGGCGGATTTTCTAAGTCGCCAGACTTTTCATCCGGGGGAGTGGGAGCTTCATCCGGAGGTCTTTGCTCAACTGATTCGTCGTTGGGGCAAACCAGATCTGGATCTCATGGCGTCTCGTCAGAACGCCAAACTTCCTTGTTACGGATCCAGGTCCAGGGACCCGGGAGCGGTGCTGATAGATGCTCTGACAGCCCCTTGGGTCTTCAACATGGCTTATGTGTTTCCACCATTCCCGATGCTTCCTCGTTTGATTGCCAAGATCAAACAGGAGAGAGCTTCGGTGATTCTGATAGCGCCTGCGTGGCCACGCAGGACTTGGTATGCAGACCTAGTGGACATGTCGTCCTGTCCACCGTGGTCTCTGCCTCTGAGACAGGACCTTCTAATTCAGGGTCCTTTCAAACATCCAAATCTAATTTCTCTGAGGCTGACTGCATGGAGATTGAACGCTTGATTCTATCAAAGCGTGGCTTCTCGGAGTCGGTTATTGATACCTTAATACAGGCTAGGAAGCCTGTTACCAGAAAAATTTATCATAAGATATGGCGTAAATATTTACATTGGTGCGAATCCAAGAGTTACTCATGGAGTAAGGTTAGGATTCCTAGGATATTGTCCTTTCTACAAGAGGGTTTAGAAAAGGGCTTATCTACTAGTTCGTTAAAGGGACAGATTTCTGCTCTGTCTATTCTTCTACACAAACGTCTGGCTGAAGTTCCAGACGTTCAGGCTTTCTGTCAGGCTTTAACTAGGATTAAGCCTGTGTTTAAGTCTGTTGCTCCGCCGTGGAGCTTAAACTTAGTTCTTAATGTTCTCCAAGGCGTTCCATTTGAACCCCTTCATTCCATTGATATCAAGCTGTTATCTTGGAAAGTTCTGTTTTTGATGGCTATTTCCTCGGCTCGAAGAGTCTCTGAGTTATCTGCCTTACATTGTGATTCTCCTTATCTGATTTTTCATTCAGACAAGGTAGTCCTGCGTACTAAACCTGGGTTCTTACCTAAGGTAGTTACTAACAGGAATATCAATCAAGAGATTGTTGTTCCATCTCTGTGTCCTAACCCTTCTTCAAAGAAGGAACGACTTTTGCATAATCTGGACGTAGTCCGTGCCCTGAAATTCTATTTGCAGGCATTTTCGTCAAACTTCTTCCCTGTTTGTCGTTACTCTGGACAGAGGAGAGGTCAAAAGGCTTCGGCTACCTCTCTCTCTTTTTGGCTTTGTAGCATAATACGCTTAGCCTATGAGACTGCTGGACAGCAGCCTCCTGAAAGGATTACAGCTCATTCTACTAGAGCTGTGGCTTCCACCTGGGCCTTTAAAAATGAGGCCTCTGTTGAACAGATTTGCAAGGCTGCGACTTGGTCTTCGCTTCACACTTTTTCAAAATTTTACAAATTTGACACTTTTGCTTCGTCGGAGGCTATTTTTGGGAGAAAGGTACTTCAGGCAGTGGTTCCTTCTGTTTAATGTTCCTGCCTTGTCCCTCCCTTCATCCGTGTACTTTAGCTTTGGTATTGGTATTCCATAAGTAATGGATGACCCGTGGACTGACTACACTTAACAGGAGAAAACATAATTTATGCTTACCTGATAAATTCCTTTCTCCTGTAGTGTATTCAGTCCACGGCCCGCCCTGTTTTTACGGCAGGTCTAAATTTTAATTAAACTCCAGTCACCACTGTACCCTATGGTTCCTCCTTTCTCGTCTGCTTTGGTCGAATGACTGAGTATGATAGGTGAGGGGAGGAGCTATATAGCAGCTCTGCTGGGTAATTCTCTTGCAGTTTCCTGTTAGGAAGAGATATATTCCATAAGTAATGGATGACCCGTGGACTGACTACACTACAGGAGAAAGGAATTTATCAGGTAAGCATAAATTATGTTTTTGTTCAGGCCCTGGTTAGAATCAGGCCTGTGTTTAAACCTGTTGCTCCTTCCTGGAGCCTTAATCTAGTTCTTCATATTCTGCAACAGACTCCATTTGAGCCTATGCATTCTGTTGATATTAAACTTGTATCTTGGAAAGTTTTGTTTTTGTTAGCTATTTTTTCTGCTCGTAGAGTTTCAGAATTGTTGACCTTATAGTGTGACTCTCCTTATCTTAGTTTCCATGCAGATAAGGCTGTTCTCCGTACTAAGTTAGGTTTCCTTCCCAAGGTGATTTCTGACCGCACTATTAATCAGGAGATTGTAGTTCCTTCCTTCTGCCCTAATCCTTCTTCTCAGAAGGAACATTTGCTTCACAATCTGGATGGGGTTCATACTCTAAAGTTCTATCTCCAGGCTACCAAGGAGTTTAGACAATCTTCTTCACTGTTTGTAATGTATTCCGGTAGGTGCAGGGGCCTAAAAGCCACTACAACTACTCTTTCCTTTTGGCTGAGGAGTTTCATTCGTTTGGCTTCTGAGACTGCTGGACAGCAGCCTCCTGAGAGGACTATGGCTCACTCTACCCGTGCTATTTCTTCTTCCTAGGCTTTTAAGAACAAAGCTCCCATGGAACAAATCTGTAAGGCAGCTACTTGGTGCTCTTTGCATACCATTTAAAAATTTTACAAATTTGGTTTTTTTTTGTCTCAGCTGAGGCTTCTTTTGGGAGAAAGGTACTTCAAGCGGTGGTGCCTTTAGTTTAGGTCTGCAGGCCTTTAGTTCTTCCTCCCTGTCCATTCTGTGTCCTCTCTGCTTGGGTATTGGTTTCCCAACAGTAAGTGAATGGAATCGTGGACTCTCCATGCCATTAGAAAGAAAACAAAATTTATGCTTACCTGATAAATTATTTTCTTACCTGGCAATTTTTAAAGTGGCATTTACATTTATAATCTTCAGGCATGTCCATACCCCTTGTGTTCCTCTTTCTCTTTCCTTATTCCCTCGGCTGAATGACTGGGGAGTATGGGAAGTGGAAGGGATACTTAAGCTTTGTTGTCTTTGCCTCCTCTGGTGGCCAGGAGTTAAATTTGGTGACGTTTTTATCCTTCTGCACTTTTACAGAGCTCTGATCTTCCTGTAGCTCACGTGAACGCTGTAGCGCTACTCTCGCTTCTGCTTCTTACTCTGTCATGGAACTTGCGAGGTTGTGCACTTCTGTCAACTCTGGTTGAAGTTGGTTAAAATTACACTTCGGTACTTGGAGGTGGCAAGTTCCCCAGTCATAGCTGGGGAGTATCTAGGTGCCGCAAATAGTTTTTATTTTTTTAGAATTATTTAATTATTTTTTTCTGTCAAAGTCTAATATTAAATCTGAGGGAACAGAATGCATACGGATAACAATATTTCCCCTTAACCTCTGGGGACAAATGTTTATTCTGTGAAGAGGCCCATGTAGTTCCCCCTGCACAACTATATAGAGGCCCATGTAGTTCCCCCTGCACAACTATATTATCTATGTTTGTCTTCTATGATGCAGTCAAAATCTAAAAAAAAATCTTTGCTTTTTTAAAGAAATTTAACTCCTCAGAGCCTTCTACTTCTAAGGACTCTGTTGCCTTTGACATCCCTAGTAGTTGCACCAGTAGTGCCCTGCGGCTCAGCTCAAACTCTTTATAGGGAAAAAATTTTACCAGGAGATTTTGCAGCACAGCTTTAATCTGATGTACCTGCTGCATTGAGCTCCTTGCCTATTGCAGGTAAGAGGAAGAGAAAAACTAAACATTTCTTCTAATATAGGACTCTCTTCTAACTCCAAGGCTGCGTTAGTCAGTTTATCACAAATTTCACTGCCTCTGAAGGTGAAATCTCTTAACCTGACTCTGCTTCAGACAGTCCAGTAGAATCAGAAGAGGTTCATTTTAGATTTAAGCTTGAACACCTTCATTTATTACTCAAAGAGGTGTTAGCTACCTTGGATGTTCCAGAGCCCAAGCCATCTGAGGCTCCTAAAATTCCTAAATTAAACAGAGGATATAATATCAAACCCAAGTCTGTGGAAGTCTTTCCTGTTCCAGCTCATATCTCTGACATCATTTCTAAGGAACGGGAGAAACGGGGATTCCTTTTTCTTCATCTTCTAATTTTAAAAGAATGTTTCCTGTTTCTGACTCCATCTTAGAGCTATGGAGTAATGTCCCTAAGGTGGATGGGACTATCTCTCTCCACTTTGGCTAAGAGAACTACTATTCAGTTGGAGGATGGTACCTCCTTTAAGGACCCTATGGATAGGAAAATGGAAGGGTACCTAAAGAGAATTTTTAATCAGCTTAGCCTTTTATGGCATCTGGCCGTGAGTATTGCAGCCGTCGCTGGAGTCGCCTCTTACTGTTGTGTCTCCTTATCTGAATTGATCTTGGAAGAAACTCCTTTGGAGGAGATTCAGGATCTGATTAAAGCGTTAAAGTTGGCCAATTCTTTTATTTGTGACGCTAATTTGCAGGTCGTTTGCTTGAGTGCGAAATCCTCAGGTTTCGCAGCCCTGTCTTGCAGGGTCTTATGGTTAAAGTCTTGGTCAGCTGACATGGTGTCTAAATCTAGACTTCTTGTCTTGCGTTTTGAAGGGAAGTCTTTATTGCGCCTGGGCTTGGTTCCATTATTTTTACGGTGACGGGAGGAAAGGGTGCCTTCCTTCCTCAGGATAAAAAGATGAGACCTAAAGGTTGTCAGTATACTAATTTTCATTCCTGGAAAGCTAATCAGTCTTGGAACAATAACAAGCAAACCAAAAAGGGGGCAGACTTTCCTTCTTCCAGGAAGCTTGGATTTGTGATGTTCCAGACCCTTTGGCAGTGGATGTTGTCTCCCAGGGATACAGGATAGGCTTAAAGTCTTGCCCTCCAAGTGGCAAATTCCTTCTATCAAGACTCTCTTCAAACCTGACAAAAAGAGAGGCATTCTTAAAGGGACATAAAACAGGTAAATGCATAGGGATTATCTGCTGGAGCATGCCTAGAAGCTGTGAACTCAGTTGAAATACAATGCCTGTGTCTAAACAATGATAAGGGGGGGGGGGTGGAGTTGGTTTCTCCGGGAAGCTTAGCTATGTAATTAATTTTGCTTGTTTTTGAAAAATATTTTAAAATTCTTGCCAGCAATTTATAAACATTTTTTTTATGCAAACACTTTTTAATTAATTAGCCCTTTTAGGATATGCACAGATCTCAACCTATTTTATGTCCCTTCAAGTTGTATTAGGGGCCTATCCTCTCTGGGAGTGATTGTCCCGGTTCCTCCTGCAGAACATCAGTTCCTGCAGTTTGCCTTTCTAGACAAACACTTCCAATTTGTAGCCCTCCCTTTTGGTCTGGCTACAGCTCCCAGAATCTTTACAAAGGTGCTGGGGACTCTTTTAGCGGTAGCCATGATGCAAGGAATTGCTGTGGCTCCGTACCTGGACGAAATCTTGGTCCAGGCTCTATCTTTTCATTTGGCTAGATCTCACATGGATTCTCTCTTGTCTCTTCTTCACTCTCATGGGTGGAAGATACATTTGGACAAGAGGTCTCTGGTTCCCAATACCAGAGTTTGTTTCTTGGGGACAGTCATAGACTCAATGTCTATGAAGATCTTTTTAACGGATCTAAGACAATCCAAACTTCTTTCTGCCTGTCTCTCTCTTCAATTCTCTGCACGTGCTTCAGTGACTCAGTGCATGGAGGTGATTGGTCTCATAGTAGTGACCATGGACATTATTCCTTTTGCTCGTTTCCATCTGAGACCTCTTCAACTATGTACTGTATGTTCAGACAATGGAACGACGATCATTCAGATCTATCTCAAAGGATCATCCTAGACAACCACACAAGAGAATCGCTTGGTGGCTCTGTCAGGATAATCTGGCTCAAGGCACGTGCTTTTTGCATCTTGGAAGATTGTGACTACAGATGCCAGTCTATCGGGCTGGGGAGCAGTTTGGGGTCCCTTAAGAGCTCAGATATCATGGTTGCCAGAGGAATCCAGCCTTCTTATAAACATGCTGGAGATGAGAGCAATTTTCAATGCTCTGATAGCGTGGCCTCAACTACGTTCGGTCCGATTTATCAGATTTCAATCGGACAACATAACATCTGTGGCTTATATCAAACATCGGGAGGTAACTGGAGTTCCCTGGCCATGAAGGAAGTCTCTCGCATCATTCAGTGGACAGAGTCTCACAATTGTCAAATTTTGGCCATTCATATATCGGGAGTAGACAACTGGGAAGCGGATTATCTGAGCAGACAGACTTTCCACCCAGGGGAGTGGGCTCTTCATCCGGAGGTGTTCTCTGAGATAACCCTCAGATGGAGTGTTCCAAAGATAGAGCTCATGGCTTCTTGCCTCAATTCCAAGTTGCCCAGATACAGTCCAGATTGAGGGACCCTCAGGCGGTGTTGGTGGATGCGTTAGTGGTTCTGTGGGAGTTTAGTCTGATTTACCTGTTCCCTCCGTTTGTTCTTCTTCCCAGGGTCATAGCTCGCATCAAACAGACATCTGTGATTCTAATTGCTCCAGCTTGGCCTCACAGGACTTGGTTTGTGGACCTGGTGAAGATGTCATCCTCCCCTCCATGGAGGTTGCCTCTGAGAACGGACCTTCTATTTCAGGGTCCATTCCTTCATCAAAATCTAGATTCTCTGAAGCTGACTGTGTGGAGATTGAACGCTTAGTCCTGTCTAAAAGAGGTTCTTCAGATAGTGTTATTGACACTCTGATCCAGGCTTGTAAGCCTGTGACTCATCGGATATATCATAAGGTATGGTGCACCTATCTATCCTGGTGCGATTCTCGAGGATTCCCTTGGCACAAGGTGAGAGTTCTTCGAATTCTGTTATTTCTCCAAGAAGGCCTGAAGAAAGGTGTCAAAGAAAAAAAAGAGGGCGCCTCATAGGGTGAGTAGGTCTTGAAAATGTTGTTTATAGTATAAGATGAAAAGGCTTACCGGATGGTAGTGCACCGTACTCTTGACCGGTGCCAGCAGGCGGACTAATACTTAACAATGGTTAGCACACTGGTCTGACTCGTTAGTCACCTGGGTCTTGATTTTCTCTGGATCGGTCTCAGCCGTGCTCCAAAAGTAGCCACTCCGTGGGTATAGACTCAGTGTTGCGATGTGCCTTATCGAACATCCATTAAGCAATAGAACCATATGACAACTTCCGAAAAGTTTGAAGGTTAAAAATGCTTTTATTCTTATCACTGCAATGCGTTTCTCGACCGTATAAGCTGATCGTTTCCTCAGGCAATACAAACTGAGAAAATGCCTTTTTAACACTGAAGAAAGGTGTGTCAGCTAGTTCCTTAAAGGGACAGATTTCTGCCCTTTCGGTTTTGCTTCACAAGAAGCTGGCTAATCTTCCAGAAGTTCAGTCTTTTGTTCAGGCCCTGGTCAGAATCAGGCCTGTGTTTAAATCTGTTGCTCCTTCTTGGAGCCTTAATTAAGTTTGTATGTTCTTTAAGGGGCTCCTTTGAGCCTATGCATTCTGTTGATATTAAACTTTTCTCTTGGAAAGTTTTGTTTTTGTTGGTTATTTCTTCTGCTCGAGTTTCAGAATTATCTGCCTTACAGTGTGATTCCCCTTACCTTATTTTCCATGCAGATAAGGCTGTCTTTTGTACCAAATTGGGTTTTCATCCTAAGGTGGTCTCTGACTGCAATATCAATCAGGAGATCGTAGTTCCTTCCTTTTGTCCAAATCCTTCCTCGGTGTTACCTTCAGTTTAGGTCTGCCTACCTTTAGTTTTCGCTCCCTGTCCATTCTGTGTCCTCTCTGGCTTGGGTATTGATTTCCCAACAGTTATGAATGGACTCTCCATGCCATTGGAAAGAAAACAACATTTATGCTTACCTGTGATGTCTGTACCTTTAAGAGGAGGAGTTGTGTCTCTGATGCCTATTTAATGCCTCACCTGCTGAATCTCATTGCTTGATTAATTGTTGTCTTTGTTGTACTCAGAACAGGACTCTAGCTCTGTCAAGCCTGGTTTGTGATTATTGCAAAGGAACTTTCTTTTCTGCAGAACCAGTTGCTCACCTTGTTTTTCTACAGGATCCCTAACTTGCCTCTAGCCTTTCTAAGCTTAAGACTGCCTGATACTTCTTGTCCTCTGTGTTTACCTTGGGTATAAGGAATTCAGCACATTAGCTGGCCACCCAGGGTCACAAAAGACACTTCAACTACTCAAGAGATCCTTTTGGTGGCCTAATATGGCTAAAGATTGTGACCAACATGTGCAGTCTTGTCATACTTGTGTTACTTCCAAAACTGATAGGCAACATCCTTTCGGCTTACTTCTACCTTTACAAACTCCAGATAGACCATGGAAGGACATAGCTATGGACTTCATAGTGGAACTACCAAGGTCAGAAAAAAAACACACTATTCTAGTCATCGTCGACCTTTTTAGCAAAATGGTGCACTTTATACCCTACCACCGTTTACCAACAGCCAGTGAAACGGCAAGAATGTTCATTGATAACGTGATTAAGCTACATGGTTTTCCTTCTAGTATTACTTCAGATCGCAGAACGCAATTCACGTCAAGGTTTTGGAGAGAACTATGTAAAACTTTCAAGATACAACAGCACCTCACCACTTTGTACCATCCGCAGACCAACGGACAGACAGAAAGGGTAAACCAATGGTTGGAACAGTACATCCGTTGTTATACTAACCTTTTCTGTCCCTAGCGGAGTTTGCATATAACAATTCTACTCATTCTTCTTCCAAATACTCCCCATTCTTTGCAAATTATGGTTTCAACCCAACCTACCATTTCTTTCCATATTTGGAATCAATTTATCCTGCAGTAAACGATCAAGCAAATACTATGTCAGAAATCTTCAAAGTTCTTCAGGATAACATCCAAATAGCCAAATCCAAACAGAAAAAATACTATGACTTGAGGAGACATCCAGCCCCTATCTATCGAACTGGTGATTTAGTATGGCTCGCCACCAGAAATCTCAAGTTGCAATTCCCTAGTCGGAAATTCAGTAGCCTCTTCCATGGACCTGGTAGAATAATTCAGTTATGAATTGATTCGTGGACTCTCCATGTCAGGAAAGAAAATAATTTATCAGGTAAGCATGAATTTTGTTATATCCCCCTGGATAAGATCTCGCTCTTTTCCCAGGCAATCTTGGTCTCATCTAACAATGGATTTAGTTACAGGTATTTCTGTATCTAAGGGGTGTGCTATGACCTGGGTAGTAGTGAACAGATTCTCACATAAAGCACAATTTACACAACTACCTGGCTTTCCACCTGCCCAAGAATTAGCCTCATAGTTTATCAACCATATTATCCATCTACATGGATTTTATTGCAATATTGTGTCTAATAAAAGCTCTCTATTCATCTCTAAGTTCTTCTCAGGAGTTTGCAGAAATTTGAGCATTACTATTTCTTTCCCCCTCTGCATATCATATCCAGTCCCAAGGCCAAACCTAGAGAACCATTAAAAAACTAATCCATCTTAAATTCTTCTCTTCAAACCTCACAATTCTTTGCAGCCATAGAGGCCCATTTATCAAGCTCCGGATGGCCCGTGTTTCTGCAGGCTCGCCAGAAACAGCAGTTATGAAGCAGCGGTCTAAAGACTGCTGCTCCATAACTTGTCCGCCTGCTCTGAGCAGGCTGACAGACATCGCCGCAATTCAACCCGATCGAGTATGATCGGGTTGATTGACACCCCTGCTTGTGGCTGATTGGCCACGAATCTGCAGGGGGCGCGAGTTTCACCAGCAGCTCACAAGAGCTGCTGGTGCAATGCTGAATACAGAGAGCGTATTGCTCTCCGCATTCAGCAAGGTCTGTCGGACCTGACCCGCACTGTCAGATCAGGTCTGACAGACCTTTGTTAAATAGGCCCCATAGGGTAAAACCCTTGAACTTTCTAATTGGAACCACCTTCCTCTGTTTACCCGGTTTATTAGATAACAAAAGAGGGTTGATGACCATAAATGTTGATGGCCTATTTTTCATTCAGCAGACAAGGTATGGCTTTCAATAAGACACTTGACACCATCTGTAAAGCTTAGGCCTTGTTAGGTCTGTCCTCTCTGCGTAGCAAGACAAGTCTACTCAGTCTCATATTGTCTGTTTTTGCCTTCCTCTTTGAAAATACACCCCAGAGTGAGAGACACTACAGCACACCTTACAAGGGACAGTGTACTGTAAAATTGTTTTTCCCTTTATGTGTTTCCAATTACTTTTTTTACCAACTGCAGGGTATAAAATGTATGAGCATTTGCTTTTTAAGGTTTATTTGTGTATGAAATAGCTGATTTTGTGTTTTGAAGCCACAACCTAATAAAATGGGTTGACCTTGTAGGTATACTCAGATCTCATTACTTTATCACTTTGTGTACATATACATGATTATGTTATTGTATATCTGTCTATAAACCAGAGACTAATATTTAGAGAGTACAGTGGAAAATTAACATTTTATTACCTTATCTCTTCTATACCCCACTAGGAGTGTAATTTCTTTTGCTGACTGTGTTTACACAGATTATCTATAGCATGGACCTAAGGCCAGAAACTTTCAGTATAGGTGGGGATACCACAGGCTAAATCAACAATTTCAAATACCAATATAAGGGTAAAGGAAATACTTGGAAACAATTAAATACACTCCAGCAGGTAAAGTGGATCATTGGGAACAAATTAAAGGGGAGAACATATTTTTTTTAGTAAACTGTCCCTTTAAAGGTATGTCTGGCGGCCCTATCTGGTGAAGGATGCTCAAGCTTATGTAGCATCCTGCACCTATACCCAAAATACCTAGTTTACATCCCCCTGATTACTAAAACCTCTCCTTGTGCTCAGGCAACCCTGGTCTCATCTAGCAATGGGCTTTGTTACAGATCTTTTTGCATTCCAGTTGTAATCTAGCCATATAAAGTCACACAACCCTGCCAATCTCAGACTTTATTCTGATTGGGAGTTGCATAGCTAATGGCTCCTGAGTGATACTTTATCTATGTATTTAAAGGGACAGTAAAGTTAAAATTAAACTTTCAGATTCAGACGGAACATGCAATTTTTAACAATTACTTATATTATCTAATTTTGCTTTGTTCTCTTGGTATCCTTTGTGAAAAGCATAACTAGGCAGAAGCAGCAATGCTTGAGGTTAGCTGGTAATTAGTAGCTGCACATATATGCCTCTTGTTATTGACTCCCCCAATGTGTTCAGCTAGTGCTCAGTAGTGCATTGCTGCTCCTTCAACAAAGGATACCAATAAACTTAAGCACATTTGATAAAAGTAATATATGAAAATGTGTAAAAATTGGTTAAATTTGTAGCATAAATTATTATAGTGGTATTTATCATATAGTAAATCGGAAATCCTAGTGCAAAAGAAAATTATCTGATTATAGCATTAGATAGATTAGTGTGTATGACTGTTTTTAAAAATGTTTTGTTATGAGAACAATATTTATTTAAATATCTCTATATCTTTGTAAGGTAAATGAGCTTTGCCAGCGTCTTGAGGACAGGATGTATCTTCTTTATGACCATCACAACAAACTTTTGCAGGATATGCTACAAGAGCTTCCAGAAATTATAGACAGAATCGGGCAGTTGCAAGCAGAGCTGAAACAAGTTTCTGAGACTGTTGCTACTGTCTATAAGGACCTCTGTGTGCAGCCAGAAATATGAAAACTTAGGAGTGTCTCATTTAATATTAGTTTGAAGTTCAAAATAATTATATCAATGCTTCCTTCTTAAGGATCTTATATTGCACAAAAATATACCAGTTGCAATCTTGTTTGGAATTTATAAAATGTATTACTTTCTTACACACAAATAAATACACAGATATTTCATTACTAATCAAAATATTAACTTTGTGTTTTTTTGTAGTTAAATAGTTTTTTTTATATTTTACAAAGAAGAAAATTATAAATAAAAATTAAAGAGGCACACAACAACATTTCTGTTCTAAATAAACAGAAGCACGGTGCAACTACGATTCAAGAGTTTTATTTCTATAAAAATATTGCGTTTCAAACACAATAGTAATGCACTCACATAAATCAAAATAATTGTATTAAGCGTAAGCACCAGGGACCTCTGTAACTCAGCTATATTCCTTTATGCGGTGTTATGTCAGATTCTTGGACCTGTCAAAATGTGCGTCCACGTGACATCACCGCATTCCTGAATGCACTCATCACTGTTGCAGAATCTGACAGATCACACCGCACACCAGATATTGCAGCCTTGAGAGAAGTGCATCCATGAAAATATGATGGGCGGTTTGCTATCAAATAACCCTCCTCCACTTCTGCACATGGCAGGCTCCAGCCTGGAAAGAGTAAGACTGTGCTTGTGTGATAGAAAAGCAGCACCCTTCACAATGATTTTAACCCTGCAGATGCACAGGGACATGGAGAGAATAAACGTTCAGTTAAATTGATAACTGTCATGAATACCTCATTATTTAGATGCTAAAGGGTTAATTTTCTGTAGCTTGTGTGCTAAAAACATTTGTTTTTCAGAAGAAATTTGTTAATGTGTTTTCCCTTTGATACGCCAGAACACTCATAAATACTTTGTAAGATATACAAATGAAGGAATGACTGGGATTTCAGGCTTCAGGAGAGGTTAAAAAGTTCAAGGTGTATTGCACATAAACAACAGTAAAGCAGTCCATCACCACAGTAGCATACATCCATACTTTGTAAGATACACAAGAGAGAACTTTATGGTCTAACTGGTCAGTTTTTATTGCCATAACCTTTCAGCACAGAGAATGATGGAACACAGAGCCTGTATCCAGGAATGGGTAGCTTCCCTTCAAGATAGGACTGGGGTTAATGCTGTGTCCATGTAAACCTCTTAGTAAGAGTATTTCTAGCTGTTAGCTGCTGGATGTCACAGGGATTTTCTCTGTCCTCCTTCCAGCAATCTGTGCTAACACCCCCACCTGGCAACCAGTGTTAGTTTGCACTGCTTTCCTTTCTACTTCAGGTCCCTGTCAGAAGTTGGATGAAGCTGTCAAACCTAGAAGTTCTCTTTCTGTTCCAAAGCAGAGGCTCCAAAGGTAAGTGTCTTTTCCTTGTACAGTGTTGGACATATAAAGACACTTTAAGGAGTTTGAATCTCCTAGATTCCTTATATAGAGCCTGGGGACATATATATCCCTTATGTTAGGGGATCCTTTATATAAGGACAGTTTGCTAATGCAGGGCACTGTGCAACATTTTCTGCTGAAAGATCCGTTTAAGGATCGTATCAGTAAAGGGGATGAGGCTGCCTTGGCTAGAAGTGGTGCGTGACAACTTCGTGTATTATACTGATAAGTTTTTTCATGGAGACTTATTTTATTAGCACGGAGTGTATTGGCTACTTTGTTAGGCAATGTACATTAGATATAGAGCCTTGCTGTCTTGGTATTTATAGTGACTCTGCTCTGAGTTACAGGGCAGGAATAGCGCCGCTTTCGTTTTCCCGCCTCTTTTCCTCAGCACTACGGACCTCCTGTAGGAAACCATGTGACTATGCTCGCATCACTTTCCTTCTGTTTTCTGATTTCAACTACGCAGGTAGAGTGCAGTGCTACAGCGGTTTAGTTTCTGCTGCTAATTTATATATCTGGTCAGGGAGGTTGGTAAGTTTCTCAGTCACTGCTGGGGCATATATAGGAGCTGTTATTTCAAATTTATTTTATCAATATTAAAATATTTTTTACATTGGTTTCTGTGGGGATTTTTTCCTCAATATGGAGGATAGAGTGGACAAAGATGTTTTTTCTTTACCATTGAGGGACAAATGTCTTTATTGTGAGGAAGCCCATGTGATCCCACCTGCACAGTTATGTTCCTCTTGCTTATCTTCCATGTTGCAGTCAAAGTCCAAAAAATCTAAATCTTTGTGCTGTTTCCAAGAGGTTTAACCCTTCACAGCCCACTACCTCTCAATACTCTGTTGCCCTTGACATGCCTCAACTTTCTACTCAGTCCCGTCCCGTTCCTAGTAGTTGCACTGGCAGTTGCAGCCTTAGCTCAGTCTTTTTATGGGGGGAATTTTTTTTTACCAGGAGATTTTGCAGCAGAGCTTCAATCAGCTTCAATCATACCTCAGTAGCCTCTGAAGGTGAGATCTCTGAGTCTGCTGAGGACAGTCCAGTGGAGTCTGAGGACATTAATTTCAGATTTAAACTCAAACACCTTTGTTTGTTACTCAAGGAGGTGCTAGCTACTTTAGATGTCCCGGATCTAAAGCCGTCTGAGGCTCCTAAGATACTAAAACTGGACACAGTTTGATGTCCGGACCCTTGAGTAGTAGACGTGGTATCCCAGGGATACATGATAGGGTTCAAGTCTTGCCTTCCAAGAGGCAGATTCCTTCTGTCCAGACTCTCTTCAAATCCTGTGAAGAGCGAGGCATTCTTATGTTGTGTAAAGGATCTTTCTTCCCTGGGAGGGATTGCCCCGGTCCCTCCTGCAGAATGGGGATTAGGGTTTTATTCAAATATTTTCGTGGTTCCCAAGAAGGAGGGAACTTTCTGAACCCATTCTGGATCTAAAGTGTCTCAACAAGTTCCTTAAAGTTATGTCCTTCAAGATGGAGACTATCAGATCCATTCTTCCGCTGGTCCAGTTCATGACCAATATAGACCTGATGGACGCATACCTTCATGTTCCCATTCACATGGACCATTTTCAGTTTCTAAGGTTTGCCTTTTTAGACAAACATTTCCAATTTGTAGCCCTCCCCTTTTATCTGGCTACAGCTCCCAGGATCTTTACAAAGGTTCTAGGGGCTCTTTTAGCGGTAGCCAGGACACATGGAATCACAGTGACTCTTTACCTGGACAATATCTTGGTTCAGGCTCCATCTTTTCCTTTGGCAAGATCTCACACAAACTATCTTTTGTCTCTTCTTCATACCCACGGGTGGAAGATAAGTCTCAACAAGATTTTCATGCCTCCCAATACCAGGGTTTGTTTTCTGGGGACAATAATAGATTTAGTATCCATGAAAATCTTCCTGATGGATCTGGGACGATTCAAACTTCTCTCTTCCTGTCTCTCTCTTCAATCATATGCACGCCCTTCAGTGGTGCAGTGTATGGAAGTAATTGGACTCATGGTAGCTACCATGTACACTATCCCTTTTGCTCGATTTAATCTGAGACCTTTTCAGCTATGTATGCTCAGACAATAGAACACTGATCATTCTGATCTTTCTCAATGCATTGTCCTGGACAACCACATGAGAGAATCATGGGAGATTGTGCCTACAGATGCCAGCCTTCTGGCCTTGGGTGCAGTTTGGGGTCCCTTGAAAGCTCATGAATACTGGTTGCCAGAGAAGTCTGTCCTCCCCATTAACATTCTGGAGTTGAGAGCCATCTTCAATGCTCTGGTGGCATGGACTCACTTTGTTCTGTCCGGTTTATCAGATTTCAATCGGACAACATAACATTGGTGACATATCAATCATCATGGAGAAACAAGGAGTCTCTTGCATCCTTCAGTGGGCAGAGTCTCACAATTGTCACATTTCGGCCATTCATATCCCAGGAGTGGACAATTGTGGGGCGGACTACCTGAGCAGACAGACGTTTCACCCAGGGGAGTGGATGCTTCATCCGGAGGTGTTCTCCGAGATAACCCTCAGGTGGGGTGCTCAGGAGATAGACCTCATGGTTTTTTATCTCAATACCAGACTGCCCAGATACGGGTCGAAATTGAGGGATCCTCAGGCAGTGTTGGTGGACACATTAGCGGTTCCTTGGAGGTTCAATCTTATTTACCTGTTCCCTCCATTTGCTCTTGTTCCCAGGGTAATAGCCTGCATCAAAGAGGGTCTCCGTGATCCTAATTGTGCCAGCTTGGCCTCGCAGGACTTGGTTTACGGATCTTGTGAAGATGTCATCCTTCCCTCCATGGAGGCTGCCTCTGAGGTCAGACCTTCTACTTCAGGGTCCATTCCTTCATCATAATCTAGATTCTCTGAAGCTGACTGCGTTGAGTTTGAACACTAAGGGGGGTAGTTATCAACGTGTCAACTTTCCTGCCTTCGACGGCCCAATACGCCCGCCTAAGCTCGCCTCACATCTCCGCCGCGGACCTGCAAAATTTCGCCTAAGTTATCAATAAATCTGTCAAAAAGCCGCGCACCAAGTACAGGGCGATGAGCAGCGGATTGTGAGAGTTATCACTCATCCGATCTCGCTGCTCTTCGGCTTTTTTACAGATTTATTGCTAGCCTGTCACTAAGCACCCACACTAAACTACACTGTTCTACCCCCTATACCGGAGCCCCCCGCAACTAAATAAAGTTATTAACCCCTAAACCGCCGCTCCTAGACCCCGCCGCAACTCTTATAAATGTATTAACCCCTAAACCGCCGCTCCCGGACACCGCCGCCACCTACATTATACCTACTAACCCCAATCCTGCCCCCCATATACCGTCGCCCTCTATAATAAAGTTATTAACCCCTATCCTGCTGATCCCGGACCTCGCCGCAACTAAATAAATAGTTTAACCCCTAAACCGCCGCTCCCGGACCCCGCCGCAACCTATATTAAACTTATTAACCCCTAATCTGCCCCCCTTACACCGTCGCCACCTATAATAAATTTATTAACCCCTATCCTGCCCCCCCTACACCGCCGCCACTGTAATAAATGTATTAACCCCTAAACCTAAGTCTAACACTAAACCTAATACCCCCCTAACTTAAATATTAATTAAATAAATCTAAATAATCTTTCTCTTATTAACTAAGTTAATCCTATTTAAAACTAAATACTTACCTGTAAAATAAACCCTAATATAGCTACAATATAAATAATAATTATATTGTAGCTATCTTAGGATTTATTTTTATTTTACAGGCATCTTTCAATTTATTTTAACTAGGTACAATAGCTATTAAATAGTTATTAACTATTTAATAGCTACCTAGTTAAAATAAAGAGAAATTTACCTGTAAAATAAATCCTAACCTAAGTTACAATTACACCTAACACTACACTATACTTTAATAAATTATTCCTATTTAAAACTAAATACTTACCTGTAAAATAAACCCTAAGATAGCTACAATGTAATTAATAATTACATTATAGCTATTTTAGGAGTTATATTTATTTTACAGGTAACTTTGTATTTATTTTAGCTAGTTAGAATAGTTATTAAATAGTTATTAACTATTTAATAACTACCTAGCTAAAAGAAATACAAAATTACCTGTAAAATAAATCCTAACCTAAGTTACAATTAAACCTAAAACTACACTATCATTAAATTAATTAAATAAATTAGCTACAATTAACTACAATTAAATACAATTACATAAACTAACTAAAGTACAAAAAATAAAAAAGCTAAGTTACAAAAAATAAAAAAAATAAGTTACAAACATTTCAAAAATATTACAACAATTTTAAGCTACTTACACCTAATCTAAGCCCCCTAATAAAATAACAAAGCCCCCCAAAATAAAAAAAATCCCTTAGGGTTTATTTTACAGGTAAGTATTTAGTTTTAAATAGGAATAATTTATTAAAGTATAGTGTAGTGTTAGGTGTAATTGTAACTTAGGTTAGGATTTATTTTACAGGTAAATTTCTCTTTATTTTAACTAGGTAGCTAATAAATAGTTAATAACTATTTAATAGCTATTGTACCTAGTTAAAATAAATTGAAAGATGCCTGTAAAATAAAAATAAATCATAAGATAGCTACAATATAATTATTATTTATATTGTAGCTATATTAGGGTTTATTTTAAAGGTAAGTATTTAGTTTTAAATAGGATTAACTTAGTTAATAAGAGAAAGATTATTTAGATTTATTTAATTAATATTTAGGTTAGGGGGGTGTTAGGGTTAGTGTTAGACTTAGGTTTAGGGGTTAATAAATTTATTACAGTGGCGGCGGTGTAGGGGGGGCAGGATAGGGGTTAATAAATTTATTCTAGGTGGCGGCGGTATAGGGGGGGCAGGATAGGGGTTAGTAGGTATAATGTAGGTGGCGGCGGGGTCCGGGAGCGGTGGTTTAGGGGTTAATACATTTATTATAGTTGCGGCAGGGTCTAGGAGCGGCGGTTTAGGGGTTACTAACTTTATTTAGTTGCGGGGGGCGCCGGTATAGGGGGTTAACATGTTTAATATTGTTGCGGTGGGCTCCGGGAGCGGCGGTTTAGGGGTTAATCAGTTTATTATAGTGGCGGTGGGCTCCGGGAGCGCCGGTTTAGGGGGTAATACATTTATTTAGGTGGCGGCGGTGTAGGGGGAGCAGATTAGGGGGTGTTTAGACTCGGGTACATGTTAGGGTGTTAGGTGCAGACATCTCCCATAGGAATCAATGGGATGTCGGGCAGCAGCGAACATGAACTTTCGCTATGGTCAGACTCCCATTGATACCTATGGGATCCGCCGCCTCCAGGGCGGCGGTTTGAAAACCAGGTACGCTGGGCCGGAAAAGTGCCCGAGCGTACCTGCTAGTTTTTTGATAATTAGCAAAAGTAGTCAGATTGTGCCGCACTTGTGTGCGGAACATCTGGAGTGACGTAAGAATCGATCTGTAAGTCCTGTCTAAGAGAGGTTTTTCAGAGAGGGTTATTGATACTCTAATCAAGGCTCGTAAGCTGGTGACTCGTTGGATGTATCATAAGGTGTTGTGCACCTACCTCTCCTGGTGCGAGTCTTGAGGCTTCCCTTGGCACAAAGTGAGAGTTCCTCAGATTGTGTTGTTTCTCCAAGAGGGTTTGGAGAAAGGTTTGTCAGCTAGTTTCCTAAAGGGAAAGATTTCTGTCCTTTCGGTTTTGTTACACAAGAAGTTAGCTAATCTTTCGGACATTCAGTCTTTTGTTCAGGCCCTGGTCAGAATCAGGCCTGTATGTAAATCTGTTACTCCTCCTTGGAACCTTAATCTTGTTCTTCGTGTCCTTCAACAGGCTCCATTTGAGCCTATACACTCTGTTGATATTACAATTTTATCTTGGAAGGTTTTGTTTTTGTTGGCTATTTCTTCTGCTCGTAGAGTTTCAGATTTATGTGCCTTACAGTGTGATCCCCCTTATCTTATTTTCCATGTGGATAAGGCTGTTTTTCATACCAAATTGGATTTTCTTCCCAAGGTGGTCTCTGACCACAATATCAATCAGGAGATAGTAGTTCCTTCTTTTTGTTCTAACTCATCTTCTCGAAAGGAAGGTTTGCTAATAAACCTGTATGTGGTGCGTGCCTTAAAGTTCTATCTCCAGGCTACCAAGGATTTTAGGCAATCTTCTTCCTTGTTTGTGGTGTACGCCGGTAGGTGCAAGGGTCAAAAAGCCACTGCATCTAGCCTTTCATTTTGGCTGAGGAGTGTTATTCGTTTGGCTTATGAGGAGTCTGGTTAACAGCCTCCTGATAGAATTACGGCTCAATCTACCCGTGCGGTATCTTCTTCTTGGGCTTTTAAGAACGAAGCATCTATGCAGGCAGCATTACCAAATCAGCAGCTTGACTTTGAAAAATGTATGTGCGCACAACCTAGAGTGAACGGCACACACAGCACAGCACTGTTGTCACTCAACTTTATTCATTATGGGCGGGGGTCAGGGGAACATGGCCAGGTGCTGGGCGTGTGCGGGCACTACTATTGGGCACAGACAGTTCAGAGAGCTCTGCTCGAGTTACACTTGCACTTTGGCCTGCTGTGCATCGGTTCGGCACTGACTCAGCGTGCGTAGTAACAGACGCCTATGCTGACAGGTCTCCTGTGTTTGTATACTATCCGCAGTCTTATTGGATGAGAGGGACACACCTCCAGCCCTCATACACGCCGGATGTCTCACACGCTAAGGCAATAACAAAAAAATGATAAATAAAGTACAAAATGGGGTTAGAATTATACATTCATCAGAGCCCCCATCATAATAATAATAAATTACGATAGTGCACCATACATCCGTAATTGATGCCAGGAGCGCTATAGAGGGAAAAGAGTAAAACTGCCAGCTAGAAATAACGGTTCTCAGAACAGAGAGACTGCAAAATTCTCATTCAGTACCCAATAATATGGAATTTTGCGGTCTCTCTGGCTCAGACAGTGGAGCTGTTGTGAGAGCGAGGGAAAGACACGTGAGGATGCCTCCTGATTGTAGAGTACTGACTGTGTCACACCTTTTTCTTTTATGATTTTGACATTGAGGCTGAGGGAGCCACGTGAGGGACCCCTACTCACCCCCTGCCCCATATGGCCAATGAGACCGGCGCCGCAATACTGAAATAAAAGACTGCGAGAGAGGTAAGGTAACGGTTGGGGCATAATTATTTTTATTATTTATAAGCACCACTTTTTTTCCCCAAGTCATCCCAACCAATGACACAGACACAGAAGCACACTACGCTGTTTATTTAGTCACTCTAAAAATGAGAGAGCCTAGACGACATGACATCACGGTCACCACACTGTCCACTTCATTCACTTGACTTCTGATATGTGAAGATGAGAACCCAAGTTACCCTAGGAAAGTGTAATTTCTCGGGGGGGGGGGGGCGCTATGGCTATGTTTGGTTGCTGTTCCTTGCTTGCTGCTGGGAAAAAACATCAGTTTTGCCTGATCATGGACATGGGTTATGGTTATGGATAATACATTAAATAACATATATATATATATATATATATATATATATATATATATATATATATATATATATATATATATATATATATATATAATATGTACAGTTGTGCTCATAAGTTTAACCATGAGTGAAAGAAAAGTTTTTGTGTTATCATTCATATCCTCTGATAAATGGCCAGGAAATCATAAATTCTGCCAGGGTATGTAGTGTTTGGCTTAAGCCATTTATCAATCAACTGTGTTTACTCTTTTTAAATCACAATGACAACAGAAACTACCCAAATGACCCTGATCAAAAGTTGACATACCCTGGTGATTTTGGCCTGATAACAAACAAAAGGGGTTTGAATGGCTATTAAAGGTAACCATCCTCACCTGTGATCTGTTTGCTTGTAATTAGTGTGTGTGTATAAAAGGTCAATGAGTTTCTGGACTCCTGACAGACCCTTGCATCTTTCATCCAGTGCTGCACTGACGATTCTGGATTCTGAGTCATGGGGAAAGCAAAATAATTGTCAAAGGATCTTGGAAAAGGTAGTTGAACTGTATAAAACAGGAAAGGGATATAAAAAGATATCCAAGGAATTGAGAATGCAAATCAGCAGTGTTCAAACTCTAATTAAGAAGTGGAAAATGAGGGGTTCTGTTGAAACCAAACCACGGTCAGGTAGACCAACTAAAATTTCAGCCACAACTGCCAGGAAAATTGTTCGGGATGCAAAGACAAACCCACAAATAACTTCAGGTGAAATACAGGACATGTGGTGTGGCTGTTTCAAGATGCACAATAAGAAGGCACTTGAAGAAAGATGGGCTGCATGGTCGAGTCGCCAGAAGAAAGCCATTACTGCGCAAATGCAACAAAGTATCCGGCTTACAATATGCCAAACAGCACAGAGACAAGCCTCAAACCTTCTGGCACAAAGTCATTTGGAGTGATGAGACCAAAATTTAGCTTTTTGGCCACAACCATAAACGCTACATTTGGAGAGGAGTCAACAAGGCCTATGATGAAAGGTACACCATTCCTACTCTGAAACACGGAAGTGGATCGCTGATGTTTTGGGGATGTGTGAGCTACAAAGGCACAGGAAATTTGGTCAGAATTGATGGCAAGATGAATGCAGTATGTTATCAAACAGAACGCCTCATTTTCCACTTCTTGATTAGAGTTTGAACACTGCTGATTTGCATTCTCAATTCCTTGGATATCTTTTATTATCCCTTTCCTGTTTTATACAGTTCAACTACCTTTTTCCCACAGATCCTTTGACAATTCTTTTTCTTTCCCCATGACTCAGAATCCAGAAACGTCAGTGCAGCACTGGATGAAAGATGCAAGGGTCTGTCAGGAGTCCAAAAACTCATTGACCTTTTATACACACACACTAATTACAAGCAAACAGATTACAGGTGAGGATGGTTACCTTTAATAGCCATTCAAACCCCTTTGTGTCAACTTGTGTGCATGTTATCAGGCCAAAATCACCAGGGTATATAAACTTTTGATCAGGGTCATTTGGGTAGTTTCTCTTGTCACTGTAAACACAGTTGATTGATAATAAATGGCTTCAGTCAAACACTAATCATGAGTGAAAGAAAAGTTTTTGTGTTATCATTTATATTCTCTGAAAAATTGCCAAGAAATCATAAATTCTGCCAGGGTATGTAAACTTATGAGCACAACTGTGTGTGTGTAGATATATATATATATATATATATATATATACACACATACATAATGCATATACAGTTTATATGTTATATATACAGTATATATGTGTGTATGTATACGTGTGTGTGTATATATATATATATATATACATATATATGTGTGTGTGTGTGTATGTATATGTATATATATATATGGAATTTGATTATTTTATATATATATATATATATATATATATATATATATATATATATATATATATATATGTGTGTGTATGTGTATACACATATATATATAATATAATTAAATTCCATATATATCTCAAATATGAAATAATATATAACTTCCTTAATTTAATGCTTGAGAGATTAAAAATAAATCTGCATGTATTTTCACCATTTAAGCATTTTAAGGATTGGAGGCGGGGGTAAAAATGCACCTTCGCCTGTGTAGACAAAAATCCTTGCACCGGCCCTGCATCTATGGAACAAATTTGTAAGGCGGCTACTTGGTCCTCTTTGCATAGTTTTTCTAAATTTTACAAGTTTTATATTTTTGCCTTAGCTGAGGCTTCCTTTGGGAGAAAAGTGCTTCAAGTGTTAGTTCCTTCAGTTTAGGTCCGCCTGCTTTTGGTTTTCCCTCCCTGTCCATTCTGTGGCCTCTCTGGCTTGGGTATTGGATTCCCAACAGTAATGAATGGAATCGTGGACTCTCCATGCCATTGGAAAGAAAACAAAATGTATGCTAACCTGATACATTATTTTCTTTTGCCTTTTAAATGTTAAGGCTGCATTTTTCCTAATCTTCTGGCACTTATATACCTCTGGTGTTTCTCCTACCTTTTCCTTATTCCCATGGCTGAATAACTGGGGGAGTATGGAAAGTGGGAGGGATACTTAGGCTTTGTCTGGGGTGTCTGCCTCCCCCTGGTGGCCAGGTGTTGAATTTCCAACAGTAATGAATGGAATCATGGACGCTCCATGCCAGGAAAGAAACTTTTTTATCAGGTAAGCATTTTTTGTGTGTGAACAGCAGCTGTTGTAAAAAAAAGACCTCTGTTGTGATCACAGACCAGGTAGGATGATCACATTATAGGGCCTGCATATATCTTTACTCAGCAACTGGGTTAAATAAGGTTATTTTGTCAGGTAGTGATTTGTAATTAATGTGCTAAAATGACAGGTAGGTACTGCACCGGTGTGAGCGTTTTCTGACAAGCCACGCCCAGTTCCTGGTAGGTCAGGGGGTGGGATGTGTCAAGTGGGAGGCTGATCTCTACACTAAAGCTAAAATTAACCCTACAAGCTACCTAATTAACCCCTTCACTGCTTGACATAATACAAGTGTGGTGCACAGCGGCATTTAGCAGCATTCTAATTACCAAAAAGCAATGCCAAAGCCGTATATGTCTGCTATTTCTGAACAAAGGGGATCCCAGAGAAGCATTTACAACCATTTGTGCCATAATTGCACAAGCTGTATATTCCAGTGAGAACCTAAAGTTTGTGAAAAAGTTAACTTTTTTTTTAATGTGTTCGCATTTGGCGGTGAAATAGTGGCATGAAATATACCAAAATGGGCCTAGATCAATACTTTGGGTTGTCTACTAAAAATACATATATATATATATACATGTGAAGGGTTATTCAGGGATTCCTGACAGATATCAGTATTACAATGTAACTATCGCTAATTTTGAAAAAATAAAAATGGTTTGGAAATAGCAAAGTGCTACTTGTACTTATTGCCCTATAACTTGCAAGAAAACAAAGAAAAAATAAACCTTGGGTATTTCTAAACTCAGGACAAAATTAAGAAACTATTTAGCATGGGTGTTTTTGGTGGTTGTAGATGTGTAACAGATTTTGGGGGTCAAAGTTAGAAAAAGTGTGGGTTTTTTCCATTTTTTTCATCATATTTTATATTTTTTTCTTGTAACTTATAAGATATGATGAAAATAATAGTATCTTTAGAAAGTCAATTTAATGGCGAGAAAAACAGTATATAATATGTGTGGGTACATTAAATGAGTAAGAAGAAAATTACAGCTAAACACAAATACAGCAGAAATGTAAAAATATCCCTGGTCCTTAAAGGGATACTAAACCCACATTTTTTATTTCATGATTCAGATAGAGCATGCAATTTTAAGCAACTTTCTAATTTACTCCTATTAACAATTTTTCTTTGTTCTCTTGCTATCTTTATTTGAAAAATCAAGAATCTAAGCTTAAGAGCCGGCCTATTTTTGGTTCAGAACACTGGGTAGCGCTTCCTGATTGGTGGCTACATTTAGGGTTTAGTATCCCTTTTATGCATTCAACAACTTTCTGCAAATCTGTGAAACTCCAGGACTTATGATATTGTGACAGTGCTATCTTCTTCTCCCCAATAGAGCACGTTATTAAAATAAAACACCCTAACACTTAGGGGCTGATTTACTATGCAGCGTATGCTGCAGTTTCCGAGCGAGCCTTCAGGCTCACCGGAAACAAGTGTTAAGAAACAGCGGTCCTAGGACAGCAATCATCCCAATCAAATACTATCAGGATGATTGACCCCTCTTGCTAGTGGCCGATTGGCCGCGAATGTGCAGGGTGCAGCATTGCACAAGCATTTCACTAAAAATGCTTGTGCAATTATAAATGCTGACAGCGTATCGATGTGGGGCTACAGCGGATCATGTCCGCCCGCACATTCATAAATCAGCCCCTTATCGTTCACACGCTAACCCTACAGCTTTTGACTAAGTGTATTAATTTAATTTAATTGTAATGTATTAATTTACCAGCATATAAGGAGTGCTTCAATTCTTAAAAGAATAGTGATTGCTACTTTGGAACGAAGTTAACGGTAAAAAAATTGAAAAATGGTCTGGTCACTAAGGGGTTAAACATTTCATAAAATACTGATTTGGGATGAACATTAAAACTATAACAGTAACATTTAATATTAAAGGAATATGAAACCCAACATTTTTCTTTTTCTTCTTTTTTATGTTTCAAATAGAGCATGTGATTTTAAACAACTTTCCAATTTACTTCTTTTATCCAATTTGTTTCATTTTCTTGGTATTCTTTATTTGAAGGAGCATCTATGCACTATTGGGAGCTATTGGAAGACATCTGGTAAACCAATGACAAGAAGCATTTGTGTGCAGCCACCAATTAGCAGCTAGCTTCCAGTAATGCATTGCTGCTCCTGAGCAAATTTGTAAGTTGTTTAAAATCACGTTCTATCTGAATCATCAAAGAAAAATGATTATTTTCTGTAGTATGAGTGATTGTTAGTTTATATATATTTTTTTGTGTGTTTATTTGCATATAACAGACTATGTGCAGGGGCGAAACTGTGACCGGCCCCTGAGGGTGGGGGCCCAGCTTAAAAAATAAAAATATTTTTTTTCAATAAGAAACGTTGATCTGCCACTGCCTGCACTGATATGATGTGAGTGTGACATGATGCTTCACTAGTGTCTCTGACTACAGGGGTTAGTGTTTCTGTTTTACACATTGGTTTATGTGTGTGTGTGTGTGTGTGTGTGTGTATGTATGTATGTATGTAACTGTGTGTGTATTTATGCATGTATGTGTGTGTATGTTTGTGACTGTGTGTGTATTTATGCATGTATGTGTGTGTATGTATGTAACTGTGTGTGTATTTATGCATGTATGTGTGTGTATGTATGTGACTGTGTGTGTATTTATGCATGTATGTGTGTGTATGTATGTATGTAACTGTGTGTGTATTTATGTATGTGTGTGTGTGTGTATGTATGTGACTGTGTGTGTATTTATGCATGTGTGTGTGTATATGTTTGTGGAACCAGCAAATTACAGACCTTGTTACTACAGCATGGGGCGGGGGGCAGGGGATAAACAGTGTCACTATACAGTACGACTATATACAGTACGGGGGGGCTGGACCATGTCACTGACTACTGTGGTCACTTTATAAAGTACTGGGGCGGGTAGGGTCAGGCCAGCCATCTCACCGGCAGATTACAAACTGTGTCACTGACTCACTATATACAGTACTGGTGGGTTAAACAGTGTCACTATATACAGTAATAGGGGGTCAGACCATCTCACAGACTGTGAGCATAGGGTACCTCCTTTTGCAGACATGTAATCTGATTCACGTTTTTATTCCCTGTGTTAAATGTTAACAGGGGGCCCTTCTTAGATTCTTGCACCTGGGCCCTGTGGTTTCTAGTTATGCCTCAGACTATGTGACTCCTCTTACCAAAATTAACCCTGCAATACTTTGATTGTTGCAAAAAGAAGGAGCTGAATCTTTATATACTATGGGCTTGATTTATCAAGCCCTTCTCCCTCCCTTTGACTGCAGGTTCGCATAAGCGAACTTGCAGTGAGTATTTATCAAGCAGCGGTGCTTCCCTACCCTGTTCTCCACCACTTAGGTCTCGTCCCACCAGGGAGATTGACAGCTCCTGCCCACATGTGATTAGCTATGAGCGGTCAAGGGGCGGTGTTGCACGCAAGCACAATGGAGCGCTCATTGGCATTGTTAAATGCTGGCATCGGATATATAGCTTGAAATTTCCATTAGTCCCGGACGAGTAAGAATTTGCACCAGACAAGTAGAAAACTTGATCTATTCCTATCTTCAACATTGAGTGGACTAGTAACTTTTTCCCTCTGGGCTAAAATGTAGCCATTAATTTCTATGAAAAAAAGTCAAGATAAATACAGATTACAAGCAAATCAGTATGCCAGTCCTAAGGATCTCAGATCTATACCATTTGTTAAAGTCTAGTATTATGTTCCTTCAAATCTTTCAGAAAGTCATAAAAGTTTTTTTCTTATTTTACCCTACACTACACACATTAATTTCTTACCTATTATACCTGCATTTTTCACTTGTTGGTTGCAGCTACATACAATGATTTACCTATGGATCTAGTACAAGCATAAGCAGCTGATCAGGATGTCTTTCTTGTTTGTTTTTATTTACCAGGTTGATGAAACTGGGTACCAGCTACAAAACAAATCTAGAAAAATGGCAAGTTTGATATTGCAGTGTTATTCTGTAAAATTATTTTTACATAGATTAAACAGAAACACTGCTGCCCCCTAGTGCTTTTTAGTACACATTATTTGATGTAATGTATCAATGAAACAGAGATGTTTAGAAAACTTTGAACTCAAAATCACAAAATATATTTATTTCATAAGACGGTGAGAGCCTACAAACCATCACATGTGGGATTAAAGGGATAGGAAAGTCAAAATTAAACTTGCATGATTCAGATAGACACTTAAAATTAACTTCTATTTTCCTATGTGCTTTGTTCTCTTGATATCTTGATATCCCTTGTTGAAAAAGAATATGCACATATCCTACACTAGTGGAAGCTAGCTGCAGATTGGTGCCTGCACACATTTGTCTCATGTGATTGGCTAATTAGATGTGTTCATCTAGTCACCAGTAGTGCAATTCAGTTCCTTCAGCAAAAGATGACAAAAGAATAAAGCTAATTTGATAATAGAAGTAAATTGGAAAGTTGTTTACAATTGTATGTTCTAACCAAATCATAAAAGAAAAATGTTAAGGTTTTCTGTATCTTTAAACTCCAGTCTACTAAGAGGAGGAAAAAACACTCGACATAGCAGAGCTTTTAATCCATTCCATTTTCCCAGAGTCCCTATTTTTTTGCCACCAGCGAGTGAGGTGAATTCTGAAGTGCTGATCTACAGGTCCTTGACAGGGGTTCTCTAACCAATATGAGACTCTATTCTCCCTCAGAGAACTGGGCAGAGTGGTAGTCAGGAGTTCAGCCAGGCAGTGACTATCTTCTGCCAGTGTGTTGCCGCCACCAGCCTCACAGGTGAAATGTGAGCATGCCTGCCAATCCCCTGGTCTACAGTGTGCTTCTGCTTACAGATCCGTGGCAATATGCTTGCAGTGCCTCGAATGCGCCCCTCTACTGGAAGCAGTCTTCTTCAGCTAAAGTGAGCACAATAGTTAAAGGTGCCGACAGTACTATGCACCTTCATAGCCCGCAGAATTCACATAGCATGGGGAGATAGTCACATAACAAATATCTTTGCTTATAGTTTTAGGCACTATTAAAAAACAATTTTAAAAACTCTGGTACAGTCTTTTTAAAATTACAAGCTCTACCATTTTAATGTGTTTGTCTCTTCTGAGGCTGCTTTTGAGACTGTTGTGTCTGTTCAATAACATACTGGTCTTAAAGAGATATGAAACCCAATTTTTTTCTTTAATGAATCAGATAGAGCAGGCAATTTTAAGCAACTTTCTAATTTACTCCTATTATCAATTTTTTCTCATTATCTTCATATCTTTATTTGAAAAGGCAGGAATGTAAGCCTAGGAGCCGGCACCATTTTTGGTTCCAAACCTAGGTAGCGCTTTCTGATTGCAAGAGAACAAAGAAAAATTTATAATATGAGTGAATTAGAAAGTTGCTTAAAATTGCATGCCCTCTGTCACTGGTTTTCAAACCTGCCCTCAGGTCTCCCTAATAGGCCACATTTTGAAGATATCTGAACTGGAGCACAGGTGACATAATCAGCTTATTAATAAACATGGTTATTTTACCTGCTCTCATTCAAGGTTATCCTGAAAAACTGGCCTGTTGGGGAGGCCTGAGGACAGGTTTGAAAACCAGTGCTCTGTCTGAATCATGAAAGAAAATGCAATTTTAAACAACTTTCAGATTTACTTCTATTTTCTAATTTGCTTCATTCTATTGATATCCTTTGTTGAAAAGCATATATAAATATGCTCAGTAGCTGCTGATTGGTGGCTGCACATAGATGCCTTGTGTGATTGTCTCACCCATGTGCATTGCTATTTCTTCAACAGAGGATAGCTGAAGAATGAAGCAAATTAAATAATAGAAGTGAATTGGAATGTTTAAAATTGTATTTTCTATCTAAATTATGAAAGAAAAATGAGGGGTTTTGTGTTCATTTAACTGTCATCTTGCCCTATTTCTTGGTGGTCTCATTGACTTCACAATTTGGGTATAGGATCCCACATGTGATGACTTGTGGACTCTTACTACCTTTTGAAAGAAAACAAATATTAAGCATACCTGATAAGTTTATTTTTTTCATGTTGGTGAGAGTCCATGAGACCCATCCTAGTTTTTTTGTTTTTTGTACAGTTAGTGGCAGTACCGGTTTGTACTTCACTTTTACCCTGCTTTATCTTTCCTGCTTTTCTAATGTCTCCTTTCTCTTGGTCATATGTATGACTGAGGGATTATGGGAAAGTGGGAGGAATATAAAGATATTATATTGGGTGTTTTTGCCTCCTCCTAGTAAACTGGAGTTTTATCCCTTATGATGGCCCATGGTTTCTCACCATGATGAAAATAATTTATCAGGTAAGCATAAATGTTGTTTTTACAAAGATTTGCTTGATACCAATTTACAATAACAACAATTACTGAATTTACAACATACACACAAAAGTGGGACATAAGCTATATAAAATTGTGTAAGATTATTAAGACTTTTTTCCACAGGAATTAAAGAAACTTTGTACTTAAAAGTGACATTTTTATACTTTATTTTTACTTTTTTATAGCTATTGGCTTTAAATAACAAAAAAAAGGTAAGTATAATCCAGTTTTTTAATCATAAATAACTACCTGCCTATAGCAAAGGACACTATCGGTTAGATTACGAGTCTTGCGTTAGGGTTAAAAAGCAGTGTTGAGAGGTCCCAACACTGCTTTTTAACGCCCGCTGGTATTACGAGTCTTGCAGGTACAGGTGTACCGCTCACTTTTTTGGCCAGACTTGGAAATACCACAAATCCACTTACGTCAATTGCGTATCCTATATTTTCAATGGGACTTGCATAGCGCCGGTATTACAAGTCTTCCAAAAAGTGAGCGGTACAGCCTCTCCTGTCAAGACTGGTACCGCATTTTAAAGTCAGTAGTTAAGAGTTTTACACTACAATGCCGTAGCATAAAACTCTTAACTAAAGTGCTAAAAAGTACACTAACACCCATAAACTACCTATTAACCCCTAAGCCGAGGCCCCCCCACATCGCAAACACTAAAATACATTTTTTAACCCATAATCTGCCAAACCGGACATCGCCGCCACTATAATAAACATAACCCCTAGACCGCTGCACTTCCGCATCGCAAACATTAGTTAAATATTATTAACCCCTAATCTGCCGTCCCTAACATCGCCGCCACCTACCTACATTTATTAACCCCTAATCTGCCGCCCCCAACGTCGCCACCACTATAATAAAGTTATTAACCCCTAAACCTAAGTCTAACCCTAACACCCCCTAACTTATATATAATTTAAATAAATCTAAATAAAATTACTACAATTCACTAAATAATTCCTATTTAAAACTAAAAACTTACCTATAAAATAAACCCTAAGCTAGCTACAATATAACTAATAGTTACATTGTAGCTAGCTTAGGGTTTATTTTTACTTTGTATTTATTTTAACTAGGTACAATAGTTATTAAATAGTTATTCTCCATAATTCCTTCAATTGGTCCTCACATTGCGAGTCCACTTTTAACCAACTAAAACAAAGTTTTGTCACTGCACCCATCCTACAAATACCATATACTTCATGCCAGTTTGTTCTCGAGGTAGATGCCTCAGGCTATGCAATAGCCTCTGTGCTGTCCCAGAGATCCTCTTTGAAAGACCCCCTACATCCTGTTGCGTATTTTTCAAGGCTCATGACTCCATCTGAGATGAATTATCCGGTTGGGGAAAAGGAGTTGCTTGCCATCAAAAGCTGCTTCGATCAGTGGAGACATCTACTGGAGGGGGCTTTACTCCCCATAGTGATTCTTACTGATCACAAAAAATCTCCAATACCTCCAAACTAACCGCACTTTATCAGCACGACAACTCCGCTGGAGCATTTACTTCCCCCGGGTTTGATTTTGTGATCTCCTATTGTCCTGGCAACAAAAACGGCAAAGCCGATGCCTTAACTCGAAAAGATCTCAAACCAGAATCCATTGATACCCCTTCCACGGTCATCCCAAAAAACAGTGGTGTTATCACTGATGTTCTCAGAGACCTAACAAACAACAGTCTGATAACACTAAGCCACTTGATCTCCTTCACCCGGACGAGAACGGATTGCTCTGTTTCGCTTCACGATACTATGTACCCCCACAGTTACCTATACTTTCTACTACACATAAATCTCCTTTAGCCGGACATCTAGGCTACAAAAGGACTGCTGATCTACTTCATAGGTCCTTTTGGTGGCCTTCCATGAATTCTCGGGTAAAGGAATATATATCGTCATGCACCATTTGTGCCACCTCTAAACCCTCTCACCAATGACCGGTCGGTTTGTTAGTTCCATTACCAATTGGAAACCGACCATGGTCCAGTATGTCCATAGACTTTAAAGTTGACCTACCCATGTCCGAAGGCTATACAGGAGTTTTTGTCATTGTAGATTTGTTTTAAAAAATGGCTCACTTTTTACCAAAACTTTACCGTCTGCTCAACAAACTGCTGATCTATTTCTTAGAGAAATAGTTTGGCTACATGGTGTGCCTAAAACAGTTCTCAGCAACAGGGGATCCCAGTTTACCTCCAGGTTCTGGAGGTCCTTATGTAAAGCACTCAACATCCATCAAGCTCTGACTTCTGGGTATCATCCGCAGACCAATGGCCAATGCGAAAGGACTAATCAATGGTTGATACAATATTTGCATTGTTATTGCTCACATCAACAGGATACCTGGTCCTCCTTCCTATCCCTAGCGGAATTCGCATACAATAACTCCACAAACACCAGTACAGGGTTCTCGCCATTCTACATTAATTATGGTTACCATCCTCATTTTCATCCTCTACATAAAGCCGACTCCAATAACCCTCAAGTCACAGATCTTGTTAATGAAATCAACCAGACCTTCTCCCTCGTACAAGACAACTTGAGACATGCACAGGCTTCTCAAAAGAGATTCTACGACCTACGGCATAGACCCCATCCCGAATATAAGGTTGGACAGATGGTATGACTTTCAACAAAGAACTTGAAACTGCACACACCTTGCAGGAATCTTACATAACATTTAATCAGACCTTTCCCTGTAACCACCGTTCTCAACACTGTCACGTTACAGTTGCCTCCCACTTTCCGCATTCATCCAACCTTTCATGTTTCCCTAGTCAAACCCTGTTCAGCTTCTGCACAAGTACAGGCTTCTTCCCAAGATATTCCTTTACCAGACACTGATTATGAGGTGGACAGTATTTTGGATTCCAGACGCTTCCGTGGACATCTCCAATACCTCATACATTGGACCGGTTATGATTCATCAGAGGACTCTTGGGAACCCGCATCTAACCTCTCTGCCCCTCATCTTGTCTCACAGTTCCATAACCATCATCCAGATAGACCTGGTCCATGAAACCTCTCTGTGGTTTCTTTGTAGGGGGAGTATGTCAGGATCATCTTCCTATTCCTCCTTAAAACTTCATTCCAATCATCCCTCACCACCACCTTAACTAAATTACCCACAAACCACTAAGTGCATCTGTATAAATCCGACCAGCTGTCATTTCTCCTTGCTGGTTTACTGAAGTCATTTGTCTCCAATAGTTTGCTAGCCTATTCCAGTCTGGAGTTGTTAACTCCTTGTTGCTAATCTAGCTACCTTGTATTTTAACTTTAGATCCTATCTACAGCAGTCACTGCTCTTCACTCCTGGGTCGTGACCTCATCAGACACGGTCACATCTGCTCAGCATACCTGCAGCTTTCCCATCACGCTGTGAGAAATTCCAGACAGAACACTTCACTTTTTCTCTGCTCTCCAGGGACAGCTGTTCAGAGCCTAATCAGCATAACTAGCCTGCTCCACTGACCCCGCTCCCTATCCAGCTCGGGAGGTCGTGAGTAAAACACATATTGATAGATGTGTTAGATCTTCCAGTTAAGATTCTGCCGTTGCTCCTGTTAAGTGATTCTGTTATTCTAAGATTCTTATTCTCACTGACTACAACCGTTTATCCTTGCTGTGTTAATATTTTCCTCTTTACCATTACTTTGTAAGTTGCTGCCTTTAGCCAGCATTGTTCATGTACTTCTGATGCATGTAATAAGCTTGTTTTAGGCTATATCAAGCTGAGTAGTAACTTCCTATCTACTTGGTAGTAGATAGTGTTAACTACTTGTCACATATACCAAGATACTTCAAGATATATACCAAGATACTTCAGTTGATTGTGCTCCTTGTTCACAAGTTTGTGTTGTTCTTAGACATGGACATCATTTCCTTTGCCAGGTTTCACCTCAGACTGTTGCAACTGTGCATGCTGAAGCAGTGGAACGGTGATCATTCAGATGTCTCCACAGATTTCTCTGGACAACCGATTGAGAGAATCGCTCTCTTGGTGTTTTTGTCTGGATCTCTTATCCCAAAGGATGTCAGTCTCAAAACCATCCTGAGTGATTGTGACTACGGTTGCGAGTCTGTCAGGATGGGGAGCTGTTTGGGGTGCCAGGAAGGCACAGGGCCTATGGACTCAGGAGGAAATGCTCCTTCCCAATCGCATTTTGGATCTTCAAGCAATATACAATGCTCTGAAGGCTTGGCCTCTGATGGGTATCAGATTCCAATCAGTCAATATATCCTTGGTGGCTTCCATCAACCACCAGGGGGAATGAGAAGCTCCCTAGCTATGAGGGAAGTATCTCAGTTTTTGGAGTGGACGGAGACCCACATTGCTTGCTGTCAGCAATCCACATTCCCGGTGAGGACAACTGGAAAGGGGGTTCCTCAAGCAGACATTCCTTTTATCCGGGGAAATGGGCTCTCCATCCCGAGTGTTGGCGGAGATTTGCCAGTGGAAGATCTTATGACGTCTCAATGCAAATCTACCCAGATATGGGTCGATGTACAGGGATCCTCAGGCAGTGCTAACAGATGCATTAGCAGTGCCTTGAAAGTTCAATCTAATTTATCTTTTCCGGCCGTTACCACGACTTTGTAGTGTAGTGGCTCAAATCAAGCAGGCATCAGTGATACTGATTGCTCCGTCTGGCCGTGAAGGATATGGTTCATGGACTAGTGGGGATGTCGTTATCTCCTCCGTGGAAGCTGCCTTGTTGCAAGGATCTGCTGTCCAAGGTCTCTTTGTTTATCTGTGTCTAGTTCTCTGAGGCTGACTGCGTGGAGATTGAACGCTTAGTCCTAGACAAGAGAGGGTTTTCTGAGAGTGTTATTTTACTCTCATTCAAGCTCGTAGCTGGTTGCTCGTTGCATCTATTATAAGGTGTGGAGGACCTACTTATTCTGTTCTCCAGGATAAACTGGAGGAGGGCTTTTCTGCAAGTCCCCTGAGGAGACAAATTTCGGCCCTGTCTGTGTTACTGCACAGGAGGTTTGCTGAGCTTCCTGATGTGCAGTCACTTGTTAAGGCTCTGCTAGGATCAGACCTGTGTTTAGATCTATTGCTCCTCCTTGGAGTTTAAATCTTGTTCTTTGGGTTTTGCACGGGCTCCATTGGAGCCTATGCATGAAGTGGACATTAAATTATGTCTTGGAAGGTTTTTTTTTTCTATGGGCTATTGCTTCTGCGCGCAGAATATCTATGATTACTGCCTTGCAATGCATCCCTCCTTATTTGGCTTTCTATGCTGATAAGGCTGTTCTACAAACCTAGTTAAGTTTTCTTCCTAAGGTTGTGTCAATTTGCAACATAAATCAAGAGATAGTGGTTCCTTCCTATCAATCAAGAGATGGCGGTTCCTTCCTATGTCCTACTTTTTCTACGTCATAGGAACGTTTTCAACGTATTTCTGGATGTGGTTTGTGCCTTGAAGTTCTATCTTCAGACCACGAAGGAATTTAGACAAACTTATTTCTCTGTTTGTTCTCTTTCCGGGAAGCATGGGGTCAGAGGTCCTTTTCTACTTCCTTATCTTTTTGACTGAGGAGTGTCCTCCGTTTCGCAATGAGACAGCGTGACATAAGCCTCCTCTGAGGATTACGGCTCATTCAACTAGAGCTGTGGTCTGTTCTTGGGCCCTAAGAACAAGGCTTCTATGGAGCAGTTTTGTAAGGCGGCTACTTGGTCCTCTTTACATGCTTTTGCAAGATTTTACAAATTTGATGTTTTTGCTTCGGCGGAAGCAGCTTTTGGGAGAAAAGTTCTGCAGGATGTGGTGCCCTCAGTATAGGGTCCGCGTCCTTTTTCCATCCCGTTTTTTTCATTCAAGTGTACCCTAGAGCTTGGGTATTTGTTCCCACAAGTAATGAATGAAGCAGTGGACTCACCTCCCATTAAGATGGAAAACATAAATTATGCTTACCTGATAATTTAATTTCCATCTGTGGGAGGAGAGTCCACTGCTCCAGCTCGTTTCTCTGGGGACGGACCTAAATTTAATATTATTCTTCTGGCACCATTTATACCCTGATATTTCTCCTACTGTTCCTTGTTCCCTTGGCAGCGTAAATGGGGGATGAGGGGAGTGGGGGACGTATTTAAGCCTTTGGCTGGGGTGCCTTTGCCTCCTCCTGGTGGCCAGGTTCTTAATTCCCACAAGTAATGAATGAAGCAGTGGACTCTCCTCCCACAGATGGAAATTACATTATCAGGTAAGCATAATTTATGTTTTTTCCCCCTTGGCCTTACAAGCCCATATAACAGTCATACCAAAACCAAACAAACCTCTAGACCAAATCCCTAATTATAGGCCAATATCTCTTAGGAATTCTGATGTTAAAATATTTGCAAAGATGTTATCAAATAGACTAAATTCTTTTCTCCCGTTAATAAAACATCAAGATCAGGTTGGCTTTATACCAAATAGAGAGGCAAAAGATAACTCGGTGCGCAAATTACACCTGATTTGGCACACTAAGAAAATAGGAACCACGATAGTATGGCTTTCAACTGACGCAGAGAAAGCATTCGATCGGGTCAGTTGGTCATTCCTAAAAGCGACATTACAGACATTCGGTTTAGGGAACTCCATGATACATAAAATATTTGCTCCATATGATTCCCCCAATGCTTGCATTTCTCTTAATGGTATTCATTCGTCCCCATTCCACATCTCTAATGGTACAAGGCAAGGTTGCCCCTTGTCTTCCTTGCTATTTGTGTGTCTATTAGAAGCCTTAGCTACTAAAATAAGAAATAACCAGGGCATAATAATCGGTGATGAGGAATACAAGCTATCTTTATTTGCCGATGATGTGCTGTTCACGTTCAGCAGTCCCGATAAATCAATCCTCCTCGTATTAGAGGAATTAGAACTTTTCAATAAACTTACTAACTTTTTGATCAATAACACAAAGTCTGAGATTCTGAAGTCTCTCTTACCCCCTCCATAGAACACCAGATTAAAAACAATTGCCCTTTCCGATGGTGCAAGAAATCTTTGAAATACCTCGGTATCTATTTGGCAGAAGACTTTGACACAATATAATTTAAATTATATTCCGATAAAGTTGGCATTGTCGCAAGATCTTTCCTCCTGGAACTCCAAACGCCTTACTTGGATAGGTAGGATTAACACTATCAAAATGAATGCCTTTCTTTACATTCTACAAACTCTCCCTATCCCTCTCCCACCCATATATACTACACAAGTGCAACAACTATTTAGCTCCTTCATTTGGAGGGGAGGACCCCCTAGAATCAATAGATTTATTATGGATGCGCGCTAAAGACCAAGGAGGATTAGGGGTTCCTAATATAGACTTGTATAGATTAGCTATATTCCTCCAGCGTATTTTGGACTGGAGGATTCATAGAGCGCAGAAAGATGGATTGAGCTAGAGGAAAATTTAAACCATGGGGTAAACTGATCTATCGTATGTTGGCACCCAAACTTCAGACAAATAGTCAAACATATTATTAACCCCATCACTAAAGAAACCACACACCAATGGGAAGTAGCAAACAGACAAAATCCATACATCTCCTCGAGACCATCCCCCCTAACCTTCCTGACTTACAATAATGAATTCTCCTTAACTGATCTGCGGATACAATCCACTCAAAACAAACCAACTTTAAATATAGCTATTCATCAAATAATAGATGAGGACCACATATATTCCCACACACAACTACAAAAGAAATGGTTTACATGGGCCTATAACTGGTTTAATTATAGAAGAGTACACCACTATTTAACAACACACAAAAAAACATAATTTATGTAAGAACTTACCTGATAAATTAATTTCTTTCATATTGGCAACAGTCCATGAGCTAGTGACGTATGGGATATACAATCCTACCAGGAGGGGCAAAGTTTCCCAAACCTCAAAATGCCTATAAATACACCCCTCACCACACCCACAATTCAGTTTAACGAATAGCCAAGAAGTGGGGTGAAAAAGAAAGGAGTAAAAAGCATCAACAAAGGAATTTGGAAATAATTGTGCTTTATACAAAAAAATCATAACCACCAAAAAAAGGGTGGGCCTCATGGACTCTTGCCAATATGAAAGAAATTAATTTATCAGGTAAGTTCTTACATAAATTATGTTTTCTTTCATGTAATTGGCAAGAGTCCATGAGCTAGTGACGTATGGGATAGCAATACCCAAGATGTGGAACTCCACGCAAGAGTCACTAGAGAGGGAGGGACAAAATAAAAACAGCCATTTTGCTGAAAAAAATTAATCCACAACCCAAATATAAGTTTATTCTCAAAAAAGAAAAAGAAAAACTTAAAACATAAGCAGAAGAATCAAACAAACTGCTGCCTGAAGAACTTTCCTACCAAAAACTGCTTCCGATTAAGCAAATACATCAAAATGGTAGAATTTAGTAAAAGTATGCAAAGAAGACCAAGTTGCTGCTTTGCAAATCTGATCAACCGAAGCTTCATTCTTAAAAGCCCAAGAAGTTGAAACTGATCTAGTAGAATGAGCTGTAATTCTCTGAGGTGGGGCTTTACGCGACTCCTAATAACCTTGATGAATCAAAAGCTTTAACCTTGATGACAAAGAAACGTCAGAAGCCTTCTGACCTTTCCTGGAACCAGAAAAGATAACAAATAGACTAGAAGTCTTCCTGAAATCTTTAGTAGCTTCAACATAATATTTCAGAGCTCTCACCACATCCAAAGAATGTAAAGATCTCTCCAAAGAATTCTTAGGATTAGGACACAAAGAAGGGAAAACAATTTCTCTATTAATGTTGTTAGAATTCACAACCTTAGGTAAGAATTTAAATGAAGTCAGCAAAACTGCCTTATCCTGATGAAAAATCAGAAAAGGAGAATCACAAGAGAGAGCAGATAATTCAGAAACTCTTCTAGCAGAAGAGATGGCCAAAAGGAACAACATTTTACAAGAAAGTAGTTTAATGTCCAAAGAATGCATAGGCACCAATGGAGGAGCCAGTAAAGCCTTCAAAACCAAATTAAGACTCCAAGGAGGAGAGATTGATTTGATGACAGGCTTGATATGAACAAAGCCTGTACAAAACAGTGAATATCTGGAAGTTTAGCAATTTTTCTGTGAAATAAAACAGAAAGAGCAGAAATTTGTCCTTTCAAGGAACTTGCAGACAAACCTTTATCCAAACCATCCTGAAGAAACTGTAAACTTCTAGGAATTCTAAAAGAATGCCAAGAAAATTTATGAGAAGAACACCATGAAATATAAGTCTTCCAAACTCGATAATAAATCTTTCTAGAAATAGGATTTACGAGCCTGCAACATAGTATTAAACTATTAATCACTGAGTCAGAGAAACCTCTATGACTAAGCACTAAGCATTCAATTTCCATACCTTCAAATTTAATGATTTGAGATCCTGATGGAAAAACTGACCTTGAGACAGAAGGTCTGGCCTTAATTGAAGTGGCCAAGGTTGGCAACTGGACATCCGAACAAGATCCGCATTCCAAAACCTGTGAGGCCATGCTGGAGTCACCAGCAGCACAAACGATTGCTCCATGATGATTTTGGAGATCACTCTTGGAAGAAGAACTAGAGGCGGGAGAATATAAGCAGGTTGATAACACAAAGGAAGTGTCAACGCATCCACTGCTTCCGCCTGAGGATCCCTGGACCTGGACAGGTACCTGGGAAGATTTTTGTTTAGATGAGATGCCATCAGATCTATTTCTGAAAGCCCCCCATCTGAACAATTTGAGAAAACACATCTGGGTGGAGAGAGTATTCTCCCGGATGTAAAGTCTGATGACTGAGATAATCCGCTTCCCAATTGTCTATACCTGGGATATGAACCGCAGAAATTAAACAGGAGCTGGATTCTGCCCAAACAAGTATCCAGGATACTTCTTTTATAGCTTGAGGGCTGTGAGTCCCACCCTGATGATTGACATATGCCACAGTTGTGATATTGTCGGTCTGAAAACAAATGAATGGTTTTCTCTTCAAAAGAGGCCAAAACTGAAGAGCCCTGAGAATTGCAAGGAGTTCCAAAATATTGATTGGTAATCTCGCCTCTTGAGATTTCCAAACCCCTTGTGCTGTCAGAGAACCCCAACCTGAAAGACTTGCATCTGTTGTGATCACAGTCCAGGTTGGACAAACGAAAGAGGCCCCTAGAATTATACGATGGTGATCTAACCACCAAGTCAGAGAAAGTCGAACATTGGGATTTAAGGATATTAATTGTGATATCCTTGTATAATCCCTGCACCATTGGTTCAGCATACAAAGATGGAGAGGTTTCATATGAAAACGAGCAAAGGGTATCGCGTCCGATGCTGCAGTCATGAGACCTAAAACTTCCATGCACATAGCTACTGAAGGGAATGACTGAGACTGAAGGTTCTGACAGGCTGCAACCAATTTCAAACGTCTCTTGCCTATTAGAGACAAAGTCATGGACACTGAATCTATCTGGAAACTTAAAAAGGTTACCCTTGTCTGAGGAGTCAAAGAACTTTTTGGTAAATTGATCCTCCAACCATGTCCTTAAAGAAACAACATTAGTTGATTCGTGTAAGATTCTGCAGAACGTAAAGACTGAGCGAGTATCAAGATATCGTCTAAATAAGGAAACACCGCAATACCCTGCTCTCTGATTACAGAGAGTAGGGCACTGAGAACCTTTGAAAAGATTCTTGGAGCTGTCGCTAGGCCAAAAGGAAGAGCAACAAATTGGGAATGCTTGTCTAGAAAAGAGAATTTTAGGAACTGATAGTGATCCGGATGAATCGGAATATGAAGAAATGCATCCTGTAAGTCTATTGTGGACATATAAAGCCCTTGCTGAACAAAAGGCAGAATAGTCCTTATAGTCACCATTTTGAAAGTTGGTACTCTTACATATTGATTCAAGATCTTTAGATCCAGAACTGGTCTGAATGAATTTTCTTTTTTTGGGACAATGAATAGATTTGAATAAAACCCCAGACCCTGTTCCTGAAACGGAACTGGCATGATTACCACTGATAACTCCAGGTCTGAAACACACTTCAGGAAAGCCTGAGCCTTTACTGGGTTCACGGGAATGCGTGAGAGAGAAAAAATCTTCTCACAGGCAGTCTTACTCTGAATCCCATTCTGTACCCCTTAGAGACAATACTCTGAATCCAATGATTTTGGACTGAATTGATCCAAACATCTTTGAAAAATTTTAATCTGCCCCCTACCAGCTGAGCTGGAATGAGGGCCGCACCTTCATGCAGACTTGGGGGCTGGCTTTTATCTGTTAAATAGCTTGGATTTATTCCAATTTGAGGAAGGCTTCCAATTGGAAACAGATTCCTTTGGGGAAGGATTAGATTTCTGTTCCTTATTATGTTAAAAAGGAACAAAAACGGTTAGAAGCTTTAGATTTACCCTTAGTTTTTTTTATCCTGAGGCATAAAGACTCCCTTCCCCCAGTGACAGTTGAAATTGTTGAATCCATCTGAGAACCAAATAATTTATTACCTTGGAAAGAAAGAGATAGCAATCTGGGCTAAAATAGCTAAAGACATATATCTAACATCAATTTTGATGATATCAAAAATGGCATCACAAATGAAATTATTAGCATGTTGAATCAACTTAACAATGCTAGACAAATCACGATCCGAGACTTGCTGCGCTAAAGTTTCCAACCAAAAAGTTGAAGCAGCTGCAATATCAGCCAAAGAAATTGCAGGCCTAAGAAGATGACCTGAATATAAATAAGCCTTCCTTAGATAAGATCAAAGGTTTCTATCTAAAGGATCTTTAAAAGAAGTACTATCTTCCATAGGAATAGTAGTACGTTTAGCAAGAGTAGAGATACCCCATCAACTTTGGGGATCTTTTCCCAAAACTCCAGTCTAACTGCTGGCAAAGGATACAATTTTTTAAACCTTGAAGAAGGAATAAAAGGAGTACCAGGCCTTATCCATTCTTTAGAAATCATATCAGAAATAGCATCAGGAACTGGAAAAACCTCTGGAATAACCACAGGAGGTTTATAAACAGAATTTAAACGTTTACTAGTTTTAATATCAAGAGGACTAGTTTCCTCCATATCTAATGTAATCAACACTTCCTTTAATAAAGAACGAATATACTCCATTTTAAATAAATTGGAGGATTTGTCAGTGTCAATATCTGAGGCAGGATCTTCTGAATCAGATAGATCCTCATCGGAGAAAGATAAATCAGTATGTTGCCGGTCATTTGAAATTTCATCAACTCTATGAGAAGTTTTAAAAGACCTTTTATGTTTATTAGAAGGCGGAATGGCAGACAAAGCCTTCTGAATAGAATCAGAAATAAATTCTTTTAAATTTACAGGTATATCTTGTGCATTAGATGTTGAAGGAACAGCAACAGGTAATGAACTACTACTGATGGATACATTTTCTGCATGTAAAAGTTTATCATGACAACTAATTACAAAACACAGCTGTAGGTATAATCTCCACAAGTTTACAACAAATGCACTTAGCTTTGGTAGAACTGTTATCAGGCAGCAGGGATCCAACAGTGAATTCTGAGACATCTTGCAAATGTAAGAGAAAAAACAACATATAAAGCAAAATTATCAATTTCTTTATATGGCAGTTTCAGGAATGGGAAAAAATGCAAACAGAATAGCCCTCTGACATAGAAAAAAGCAAGAGGCAAATAGGAATGGGTTCTTAAATAATGAAAATATTTGGCGCCAAGTATGACGCACAACAAACAGAAAAATATTTTTTGGCGCCAAAAACGTCCGTAAACGACACACTCACGTCATAGATGACGCAACCTTGTTAAGGACTAGGCGTCAACTAAGATGCCAGAAATGACGAATTTTGCGTAAATGAACATAACTTTGCGCAAAAAAATCTTGCACCAAGAATGACGCAATAAACTTTGGCATTTTGCGCCCTCGCAAGCCTAATTCTGCCCACGAATTTGAAAGACAGTCAATTTGAAAAAGAGACTATACCCCAGGTAAGAAATACATTTTCATAAAAAAGCATTTCCCAGATATGAAACTGACAGTCTGCAACTCTGAGAGGAATCGGGCTTCAAAAATTCTGAGAAGCGCATATCAACGTAGAAATCTTAGCACAAACTTACTTCACCACCTCCATAGGAGGCAAAGTTTGTAAAACTGAATTGTGGGTGTGGTGAGGGGTGTATTTATAGGCATTTTGAGGTTTGTGAAACTTTGCCCCTCCTTGTATGATTGTATATCCCATACGTCACTTGCTCATGGACTCTTGCCAAGCAGAGAGAAAGGGCGCCTCCTAGTGTAGCCAATAAATCACAAATGGAGTATAAGAGAAAAAACATACTCACAGTGTAGAAAGGCAAAGATAATGAATAGGAGAGTGGTCTGGGAACTTCACAGTGTCCCAGTAAACTGTGCACCGTGCTGTGGCTGCTCCTCCCAAAATCAGAAAAAGAATCTGTAGTTTGAAAAGATGTGAAAAAAGAGGGCGACCCCTAGTGCAAATCAATTATGGAGATATAATGAGTATCTATTTAGTAACAAGGGAATACTCACAAATTGTATTGCACATTGTAGTGCAAATGGAGCATACTAGGTATATTATGGTGACCTAGTGCACATTTAAACCAAGGTAGTGCTGCTGCAATGGGAGATGAACTCCAAGTGAACTGCTGATGAACGTCAGGACCAAAAAGAAGAAGACTCCAGTGTAGAAATGAATATAAAAGATTTAATAAAAACAGGGTTTTTTTAGAATACACAGATCAGGCAATAAACCTGTGTTGAATGCTACGCGTTTCTAAGCGCTAACCGCGCTTTTTCCTCAGGCAAATGATACTAGCTGAACTGGAGTCTCCTACATATATACCCATGCACATTTGGTGATAGGCAGCTGTGTTTGATTAAACAGGTGTTACATTAATTATAAGAAGAAAGGGTTAAAAGGGAAGCACTAAAACAAAAGCTAAAGGTAATCTCTCACTTAATATATATACAGTTTATTTAAACATATATAATTCACATCAAAGGGACATCTCCCCAAATGACACTGTCATAAAAATGTTAATACAGTATATAACAAGGCCGCTATATATAAAATCAATAAAATATATTGCACATTGATTGACGGTTCTAAAACATATCATAAATCAGAGTTCAGTTAAAAGTTCATGAAATTGACAATTAAAACCACCAAGCTGCCAGAGGAAAAAGTTAATATGGTAGGTCTACCAATCAAAGTGTTCTGAATACTCCACACTTCCTTAAGAGAGATACAAGACCAGCGTATGCACAGAGATGTTATGTTATGAGTTCTTGACAGTTACTTTACCCACGATCTCCTGATCGTCTGCAGTACACCTTCCCTGTTCGGTATCTCCCTCGAGTGGATCCGACTGGGGTTTCTCGGCGTCTGACGTCATGGAATCGAGATCCGGCAAAGAGAAGCGGTCAGAGCTTAGCGCTTCACAGGTGCGATTCTTTCACATCCACCCTGCACTTAGTGCTTAATGCATGCAAGGGTGTATACAGGTATTGTAGAGAGATGTTGTAAAGAGGTATTGTGGTGAATATTCCAACTTCATTCAAACCACAAAACATGTAGTAGAAATTCCAAATAGGAAAATGAGTTCCATTACTTATAACCCGGGTTAAGTTTAAGAAATCCAAATGATGTAGATATATTGCACATATGACAAAGGGTAGTCCTGCCTTCACAGCCGACGCGTTTCGCCCTCTTCAGGGCTTGAAGAGGGCGAAACGCGTCGGCTGTGAAGGCAGGACTACCCTTTGTCATATGTGCAATATATCTACACCATTTGGATTTCTTAAACTTAACCCGGGTTATAAGTAATGGAACTCATTTTCCTATTTGGAATTTCTACTACATGTTTTGTGGTTTGAATGAAGTTGGAATATTCACCACAATACCTCTTTACAGCATCTCTCTACAATACCTGTATACACCCTTGCATGCATTAAGCACTAAGTGCAGGGTGGATGTGAAAGAATCGCACCTGTGAAGCGCTAAGCTCTGACCGCTTCTCTTTGCCGGATCTCGATTCCATGACGTCAGACGCCGAGAAACCCCAGTCGGATCCACTCGAGGGAGATACCGAACAGGGAAGGTGTACTGCAGACGATCAGGAGATCGTGGGTAAAGTAACTGTCAAGAACTCATAACATAACATCTCTGTGCATACGCTGGTCTTGTATCTCTCTTAAGGAAGTGTGGAGTATTCAGAACACTTTGATTGGTAGACCTACCATATTAACTTTTTCCTCTGGCAGCTTGGTGGTTTTAATTGTCAATTTCATGAACTTTTAACTGAACTCTGATTTATGATATGTTTTAGAACCGTCAATCAATGTGCAATATATTTTATTGATTTTATATATAGCGGCCTTGTTATATACTGTATTAACATTTTTATGACAGTGTCATTTGGGGAGACGTCCCTTTGATGTGAATTATATATGTTTAAATAAACTGTATATATATTAAGTGAGAGATTACCTTTAGCTTTTGTTTTAGCGCTTCCCTTTTAACCCTTTCTTCTTATATTTATACTTTGTGACAATTTTAGGGATATTGTCATTTAGGGGGAGTTTGTTAATCTCTTTTTTGTCTTAGCGCACCTTAGACCCCTTTTTTTCCAATATGTTACATTAATTAGCCACAATGGTTGCTAACAACAAGTTGGAAATTTACAAACACATTTTTTTTAAAAACTAATACATATTCAAAACTGCAATGTAAAGATGTAACAAAATGGCAAAAATGATACAGTGATTTAATTATAAATATTATGAACCGTCTAGCTTTCAAACATATAGTATTGACATATAGTGTTCGATGCAATATTGGGAAATGTGTATCAAGTATATCTACATAATGAGCTGTAATGTTTCACAAATACCAATGCTTGGTGAAAAGACCTTAGAAATAGTAGTAACATCGCTATAAAATATATCACGAAAACATAAAATTATAAAGGTTGACGGGTGAAAAATGTTCACAAATGAAAAAAGGGGGTGTGTGAAACTCAACCAATGGGAACATTCTAATGAATTCCTCTGAGCTTGATACATTGATCGTTTCTTCATTAAAATATTATGAGTAGATAAGTTGTGCTCTATATATATTACTTAAAAGTGTGTACAGATTAGACCTTTATACTATTACAATGTATTAACGAGGAACCGGTAATTATACAAAATGTGGCGATATTATCAATTTTTTGTCTTTATCAATGATATAGTACAATGCTGTGATCCTAATACTATATGAACTGAATTTATTAGCAAACTGTATCTAATCTCTGATGTTTGAGAGGCTAAAAAATATAAGAAAAATAACTGGAAAAAAGTAACTGATTTTTACTAATTGCTTGCATTGGTTTAAAATGGAGTATGTAACTATTGAGCGTGAAAAGCTCATCTATTGGTTAATACAGAGTGTGTGTCCTGTGACGTGTGAGCTGCATCAATGGACTAATGGAGTATGTACATATAATTTGAACTTATATGTTGGGAATTCTAAAATGGAAAGAAATATGTAAAATAGAACTAGAAATGTGCTGTATAAATGGGTGGTGTGAATGAAGGCTGTGCGTAACTGAAGTGTGAAGCGTGTATGGTTGATGGAACTAGTGGCAGAAAGAAAGTGGTGAGATACTAAGAAATGTAGTTATAATAAGTGATCCAATACTATTAAACCAACTGTGTCGGGATGTTGGAGATATGTGATAAATGTTATACCTATAACAGAACTATATGTAGTGAATGTAATTCTAAATCTAAAGTGCATGTTCCGTGAGGTGGAGATAACGTCTAATAGTTATGGAGTGTTGTATAAATATGTGCTCTGAAGAAGAAACTGAAAAGAAAATTAAGTGGATGATGTGTACTAAGACATAAATAATATGTCTGTTGATAATAATAACATAAATTAAACATCTATTTTAATGGCCCCAAGGCAAAAAGATAACTATATGATGGAACGTGCTAATAAACATACATTGAATCTAGGTGACTGACTAAAAATGTGAAAAAGATATAATAGGGGAGAAAATAATATATATGTGAAGTGTGTCTATATCATGTATATGGCCATAAGTGATATGAAACTAGAAGGCAGCGGAGTCAATAACTTCATTAAGACCTTCAGGATGTAGGGATTTGAACTTATATATCCAAAAGGTTTCCCTCTGGCGTAACTTAGTCATTCTATTCTGGGAGCTAACAGCAGGGATAGTTTCTAATGGGGTAATGGTCATGACACATTTGTTTTTGCCATGTATGGAAAAATGGTGTCTGGAAGTGCTATATTTGTCAGATCCCCTCAAGATACATCTCAAGTGTTCTGACCATCTCTGTCTGATTTTTCTACAGGTGCGGCCTATATATTGTAGTCCACACAAGCATGTTATGCAATAAATAACATAGTTGGAATTGCATGTTATTCTTTGAGTAATCTCAAAGGATTCCCCTGTACTGTTAGATATAATGTTTTTTGAGCCATTAGTGATATACTTGCACATGTGGCATCTATTTTTGTTACATCTAAAGGTTCCTATATTTGACATCATTGGAGTTGATACATTTTTGTTGGAGGTTTTCAATACACGTTTGCACATAACCACCTTACTAGGTGCCAACTTTTCTTTAATTGTAGGTGCTCTTTTAAAAGTGCATTTAGGCTTATCTTGTAGAATGAATTTAAATATAGGATCTCGTTTGAGTAATGGCCAATGTTTTGACAAAATTCTTTTAATTTCTTTGTGATTATTGTTATATCTAGTGATGAATGAGGTTTCATAATTTACATCATCATTAGTTACCTTATTATTAACTTTAGGTTTTAATAGGTCCTCTCTATTGAGAGAACGTGCTTTTTGAAAGCCAAATTCTATTAGTTCATCTGGGTAATGTTTTTCTTTAAACTTGTTCATAAGAATAAGACTTTGTGAGTCATATGTGTTGATATCGGTGCAATTGCGCCGGATTCTTCGAAACTGGCTATATGGAATATTTGTTTTCCAACTTGTGTAATGATTGCTGTAGTAATCTAAAAAATTGTTACTGTCTACTTTTTTAAAAAAAAGTACACGTCTGAACACAATTATCCTCGCCCCACATTAGGGTGACATCTAGAAAATCAATCTTATCTCTTTGGATATTCCAAGTAAATTGGATACCCATGTTGTTATTATTGAGTTTATTTTGAAAAGAGGTAAGTGACTCCAATGATCCCCTCCAAACAAATAGCAGATCATCTATATAACGGCCATAGAAGACCAGATTTTGCTCCCACTCTGCATTATAGATGTATCTGGATTCAAAAGTTCCCATAAGTAAATTTGCAAAGCTGGGAGCAAATCTGGTCCCCATGGCAGTTCCTTTGATCTGAAGAAAAAAATTATCTAAAAATTTAAAATAATTATGAGTTAGTATGAAGTGAATCAATTCGAGCAAGTAATTCTTTTGTATATCAGGCATATATGGATCATCACTCAGATAACTGTCTATGGAGTTAATACCTATATTATGTTTAATATTTGAATATAGTGAGCTTACATCACAAGATACCCAAAAAAACTGTTGTTCTTTCTTAATATTAGATAATTTGAGCAAAAGATCAGTAGTATCTTTGATATAGGATTTTAATTGAATTACGTATCGTTGAAGAAAAAAATCAATGTATAGTGAAAAATTATCGGTTAGACTATTCATCCCTGCGATGATTGGTCTACCGGGTGGGTTCTGAATCTGTTTATGAATTTTTGGTAAGTGGTAGTAGTATGGAATATTAGGGTTTGTAGGAATCAGAAATTTTCTTTCCTTATTAGTCAAAATACCATGGTCATATCCATAAGTGATTAGTTTTATAAGCTCCTTGGTAAATGAATTAGTGGGATCAATTCTAAGTTTTTTATAATATTCTTTATCCAATAGTATTCTGTTTGCTTCACATATATAATCCTCATAATTTTGTATTACAAGGCCACCGCCTTTGTCAGCCTGGCGAATTATGATCGTGTTATCTTTTGTGAGATTACGTAAAGCCTTTTGTTCATTTGGCCAAATATTGCTGTGTTTATGAAGAGGAAGTTTCTCAAAATCCTCTAACACCAAATTTTGGAATATGTCCAGATAAGCTAAATTGTCTCTATTGGGATTAAATGACGAGGGGGGGCTAGATCAGTGTGGATTACTCTTTCGAACAGTTGTTCGGATAGATCTTCAGGGTCTATATATATAACTGGCATATTTCTTTGTGCTGTCATATTATCTGTAAGGATAGGATAGCCTACAGTTTTCTGTGATTTTAATTGTTTATTAACAAAAAAATGTTGCAAAGCTAGTTTTCTTGTATATTTGTTTAAATCAACAAACAGTTCGAACATCTGATGGGAATTGGAGGGGCAAAAACTCAAACCCTTTCCTAAAATTCTAATCTCATCATTAGACAGTATTCTGTCTGATAAATTGAATATGCCTTTGCTTAATTGTTGTAACTTCTTTTTCTTGGTGGTAACTCCCCTTCTCCTGTGTCCCCGTTTGTGTGTGTTCTTTTGTTTTTCCCTGGTTGTTGGTATGGGGTGTTTGGGCCCTCTCTCCTCCAAAGTGGAGCTAGTGGTATACGTTCTTCTAAAAAAGAAGTAGAATTGTGAGGGGTGGGTGAATTTTGAAAGGATATAGTATCCCTATTGTGATTTAAATGATCAGTTTGTGAATTGGAAGATCCTGATAAGTGTTCTCTATTTGGTTTTTGAAACTGTTGATTATTCTGATTGTTATGATATGAGCTAGAGGCAGATTTTGGTATATGACGTTGTTGTGATGTGTCTCTAAAATCAAGATGAGACATTACTGGCCAAATGGTTTTCAGCTCTAGATAATTGTTCATTTAATCTTATTGATATTCTTATCACTCATAGAGAGAAACTAGTTGAGGACATAGCGACAAAAATCGAAAATACACAAAAACTTTTAGAACAATACAGGGAGTGCAGAATTATTAGGCAAGTTGTATTTTTGAGGATTAATTTTATTATTGAACAACAACCATGTTCTCAATGAACCCAAAAAACTAATTAATATCAAAGCTGAATAGTTTTGGAAGTAGTTTTTAGTTTGTTTTTAGTTATAGCTATTTTAGGGGGATATATGTGTGTGCATGTGACTATTACTGTGCATAATTATTAGGCAACTTAACAAAAAACAAATATATACCCATTTCAATTATTTATTTTTACCAGTGAAACCAATATAACATCTCAACATTCAAAAATATACATTTCTGACATTCAAAAACAAAACAAAAACAAATCAGTGACCAATATAGCCACCTTTCTTTGCAAGGACACTCAAAAGCCTGCCATCCATGGATTCTGTCAGTGTTTTGATCTGTTCACCATCAATATTGCGTGCAGCAGCAACCACAGCCTCCCAGACACTGTTCAGAGAGGTGTACTGTTTTCCCTCCTTGTAAATCTCACATTTGATGATGGACCACAGGTTCTCAATGGGGTTCAGATCAGGTGAACAAGGAGGCCATGTCATTAGATTTTCTTCTTTTATACCCTTTCTTGCCAGCCACGCTGTGGAGTACTTGGACGCGTGTGATGGAGCATTGTCCTGCATGAAAATCATGTTTTTCTTGAAGGATGCAGACTTCTTCCTGTACCACTGCTTGAAGAAGGTGTCTTCCAGAAACTGGCAGTAGGACTGGAAGTTGAGCTTGACTCCATCCTCAACCCGAAAAGGCCCCACAAGCTCATCTTTGATGATACCAGCCCAAACCAGTACTCCACCTCCACCTTGCTGGCGTCTGAGTCGGACTGGAGCTCTCTGCCCTTTACCAATCCAGCCACGGGCCCATCCATCTGGCCCATCAAGACTTACTCTCATTTCATCAGTCCATAAAACCTTAGAAAAATCAGTCTTGAGATATTTCTTGGCCCAGTCTTGACGTTTCAGCTTGTGTGTCTTGTTCAGTGGTGGTCGTCTTTCAGCCTTTCTTACCTCGGCCATGTCTCTGAGTATTGCACACCTTGTGCTTTTGGGCACTCCAGTGATGTTGCAGCTCTGAAATATGGCCAAACTGGTGGCAAGTGGCATCTTGGCAGCTGCACGCTTGACTTTTCTCAGTTCATGGGCAGTTATTTTGTGCCTTGGTTTTTCCACACGCTTCTTGCGACCCTGTTGACTATTTTGAATGAAACGCTTGATTGTTCGATGATCACGCTTCAGAAGCTTTGCAATTTTAAGAGTGCTGCATCCCTCTGCAAGATATCTCACTATTTTCGACTTTTCTGAGCCTGTCAAGTCCTTCTTTTAACCCATTTTGCCAAAGGAAAGGAAGTTGCCTAATAATTATGCACACCTGATATAGGGTGTTGATGTCATTAGACCACACCCCTTCTCATTACAGAGATGCACATCACCTAATATGCTTAATTGGTAGTAGGCTTTCGAGCCTATACAGCTTGTAGTAAGACAACATGCATAAAGAGGATGATGTGGTCAAAATCCTTATTTGCCTAATAATTCTGCACTCCCTGTATAAAGATCATTCCGAATATCTATCTCTAAATTAAAGAACTATTAAAGCTACAGATGATTATCAGGATGAAATCATTCTGAGAAAGAAGAAGAAAAAGGAGAGAGATGAGAGTAATTACCTTAAAGGTACAGTTTATACATACAATAAGATTGACAATAATGAAACTAAAGAATCAACTTGGACTAAAGTCACATACAACAACAAAAATAGAAACAAACATCATAATACAAATCAATACAATAGACATAAGCCGGAAAATTCAGGACATAGATCTCATTCCACTTATGAGTCATCTAATGTCTATGGATCAAATAGAGATCATGCCTATGGATCAAATAGAGATCATGAAAGATTTCACATTTCTACTCATAATAGATATTCCCCTTTTACTGAACAAGATTATAGTTATCAACACAATCAAAGAAATCAACATAGATCAAACGCCAATGCACACTACAAGGATCAACCACCACAACAACATACCACAATTGATTTTAGAGACACATCACAACAACGTCATATACCAAAATCTGCCTCTAGCTCATATCATAACAATCAGAATAATCAACAGTTTCAAAAACCAAATAGAGAACACTTATCAGGATCTTCCAATGCACAAACTGATCATTTAAATCACAATAGGGATACTATATCCTTTCAAAATTCACCCACCCCTCACAATTCTTTTTCTTTTTTAGAAGAACGTATACCACTAGCTCCACTTTGGAGGAGAGAGGGCCCAAACACCCCATACCAACAACCAGGGAAAAACAAAAGAACACACACAAACGGGGACACAGGGGAAGGGGAGTTACCACCAAGAAAAAGAAGTTACAACAATTAAGCAAAGGCATATTCAATTTATCAGACAGAATACTGTCTAATGATGAGATTAGAATTTTAGGAAAGGGTTTGAGTTTTTGCCCCTCCAATTCCCATCAGATGTTCGAACTGTTTGTTGATTTAAACAAATATACAAGAAAACTAGCTTTGCAACATTTTTTTGTTAATAAACGATTAAAATCACAGAAAACTGTAGGCTATCCTATCCTTACAGATAATATGACAGCACAAAGAAATATGCCAGTTATATATATAGACCCTGAAGATCTCTCCGAACAACTGTTTGAAGGAGTAATCCACACTGATCTAGCCCCCCCCCCTCGTCATTTAATCCCAATAGAGACAATTTAGCTTATCTGGACATATTCCAAAATTTGGTGTTAGAGGATTTTGAGAAACTTCCTCTTCATAAACACAGCAATATTTGGCCAAATGAACAAAAGGCTTTACGTAATCTCACAAAAGATAACACGATCATAATTCGCCAGGCTGACAAAGGCGGTGGCCTTGTAATACAAAATTATGAGGATTATATATGTGAAGCAAACAGAATACTATTGGATAAAGAATATTATAAAAAACTTAGAATTGATCCCACTAATTCATTTACCAAGGAGCTTATAAAACTAATCACTTATGGATATGACCATGGTATTTTGACTAATAAGGAAAGAAAATTTCTGATTCCTACAAACCCTAATATTCCATACTACTACCACTTACCAAAAATTCATAAACAGATTCAGAACCCACCCGGTAGACCAATCATCGCAGAGATGAATAGTCTAACCGATAATCTTTCACTATACATTGATTTTTTTCTTCAACGATACGTAATTCAATTAAAATCCTATATCAAAGATACTACTGATCTTTTGCTCAAATGATCTAATATTAAGAAAGAACAACAGTTTTTTTGGGTATCTTGTGACGTAAGCTCACTATATTCAAATATTAAACATAATATAGGTATTAACTCCATAGACAGTTATCTGAGTGATGATCCATATATGCCTGATATACAAAAGAATTACTTGCTCGAATTGATTCACTTCATACTAACTCATAATTATTTTACATTTTTAGATAATTTTTGTCTTCAGATCAAAGGAACGGCCATGGGGACCAGATTTGCTCCCAGCTTTGCAAATTTATTTATGGGAACTTTTGAATCCAGATACATCTATAATGCAGAGTGGGAGCAAAATCTGGTCTTCTATGGCCGTTATATAGATGATCTGCTATTTGTTTGGAGGGGATCATTGGAGTCACTTACCTCTTTTCAAAATAAACTCAATAATAACAACATGGGTATCCAATTTACTTGGAATATCCAAAGAGATAAGATTGATTTTCTAGATGTCACCCTAATGTGGGGCGAGGATAATTGTGTTCAGACGTGTATTTTTTTTAAAAAAGTAGACAGTAACAATTTTTTAGATTACTACAGCAATCATTACACAAGTTGGAAAACAAATATTCCATATAGCCAGTTTCGAAGAATCCGGCGGAATTGCACCGATATCAACACATATGACTCACAAAGTCTTATTCTTATGAACAAGTTTAAAGAAAAACATTACCCAGATGAACTAATAGAATTTGGCTTTCAAAAAGCACGTTCTCTCAATAGAGAGGACCTATTAAAACCTAAAGTTAATAATAAGGCAACTAATGATGATGTAAATTATGAATCCTCATTCATCACTAGATATAACAATAATCACAAAGAAATTAAAAGAATTTTATCAAAACATTGGCCATTACTAAAACGAGATCCTATATTTAAATTCATTCTACAAGATAAGCCTAAATGCACTTTTAAAAGAGCACCTACAATTAAAGAAAAGTTGGCACCTAGTAAGGTGGTTATGTGCAAACGTGTATTGAAAACCTCCAACAAAAATGTATCAACTCCAATGATGTCAAATATAGGAACCTTTAGATGTAACAAAAATAGATGCCACATGTGCAAGTATATCACTAATGGCTCAAAAAACATTATATCTAACAGTACAGGGGAATCCTTTGAGATTACTCAAAGAATAACATGCAATTCCAACTATGTTATTTATTGCATAACATGCTTGTGTGGACTACAATATATAGGCCGCACCTGTAGAAAAATCAGACAGAGATGGTCAGAACACTTGAGATGTATCTTGAGGGGATCTGACAAATATAGCACTTCCAGACACCATTTTTCCATACATGGCAAAAACAAATGTATCATGACCATTACCCCATTAGAAACTATCCCTGCTGTTAGCTCCCAGAATAGAATGACTAAGTTACGCCAGAGGGAAACCTTTTGGATATATAAGTTCAAATCCCTACATCCTGAAGGTCTTAATGAAGTTATTGACTCCGCTGCCTTCTAGTTTCATATCACTTATGGCCATATACATGATATAGACACACTTCACATATATATTATTTTCTCCCCTATTATATCTTTTTCACATTTTTAGTCAGTCACCTAGATTCAATGTATGTTTATTAGCACGTTCCATCATATAGTTATCTTTTTGCATTGGGGCCATTAAAATAGATGTTTAATTTATGTTATTATTATCAACAGACATATTATTTATGTCTTAGTACACATCATCCACTTAATTTTCTATTCAGTTTCTTCTTCAGAGCACATATTTATACAACACTTTATAACTATTAGACGTTATCTCCACCTCACGGAACATGCACTTTAGATTTAGAATTACATTCACTACATATAGTTCTGTTATAGGTATAACATTTATCACATATCTCCAACATCCCGACACAGTTGGTTTAATAGTATTGGATCACTTATTATAACTACATTTCTTAGTATCTCACCACTTTCTTTCTGCCACTAGTTCCATCAACCATACACGCTTCACACTTCAGTTACGCACAGCCTTCATTCACACCACCCATTTATACAGCACATTTCTAGTTCTATTTTACATATTTCTTTCCATTTTAGAATTCCCAACATATAAGTTCATATTATATGTACATACTCCATTAGTCCATTGATGCAGCTCACACGTCACAGGACACACACTCTGTATTAACCAATAGATGAGCTTTTCACGCTCTATAGTTACATACTCCATTTTAAACCAATGCAAGCAATTAGTAAAAATCAGTTACTTTTTTCCAGTTATTTTTCTTATATTTTTTAGACTCTCAAACATCAGAGATTAGATACAGTTTGCTAATAAATTCAGTTCATATAGTATTAGGATCACAGCATTGTACTATATCATTGATAAAGACGAAAAATTGATAATATCGCCACATTTGGTATAATTACCGGTTTCTCGTTAATACATTGTAATAGTATAAAGGTCTAATGTGTACACACTTTTAAGAAATATATATAGAGCACGACTTATCTACTCATAATATTTTAATGAAGGAACGATCAATGTATCAAGCTCAGAGGAATTCATTAGAATGTTCCCATTGGTTGAGTTTCACACACCCCCTTTTTTCATTTGTGAACATTTTTCACCCGTCAACCTTTATAATTTTATGTTTTCGTGATATATTTTATAGCGATGTTACTACTATTTCTAAGGTCTTTTCACCAAGCATTGGTATTTGTGAAACATTACAGCTCATTATGTAGATATACTTGATACACATTTCCCAATATCGCATCGTACACTATATGTCAATACTATATGTTTGAAAGCTAGACGGTTCATAATATTTATAATTAATTCACTGTATCATTTTTGCCATTTTGTTACATCTTTACATTGCAGTTTTGAATATGTATTAGTTTTTTAAAAAAATGTGTTTGTAAATTTCCAACTTGTTGTTAGCAACCATTGTGGCTAATTAATGTAACACCTGTTTAATCAAATACAGCTGCCTATCACCAAATGTGCATGGGTATATATGTAGGAGACTCCAGTTCAGCTAGTATCATTTGCCTGAGGAAAAAGCGCGGTTAGCGCTTAGAAACGCGTAGCATTCAACACAGGTTTATTGCCTGATCTGTGTATTTTAAAAACCCCTGTTTTTATTAAATCTTTTATATTCATTTCTACACTGGAGTCTTCTTCTTTTTGGTCCTGACGTTCATCAGCAGTTCACTTGGAGTTCCTCTCCCGTTGCAGCAGCACTACCTTGGTTTAAATGTGCACTAGGTCACCATAATATACCTAGTATGCTCCATTTGCACTACAGTGTGCAATACAATTTGTGAGTATTCCCTTGTTACTAAATAGATACTCATTATGTCGCCATAATTGATTTGCACTAGGGGTCGCCCTCTTTTTTCACATCTTTTCACACATTATTCAAACTCTATAACATCATATATCAGCCTCCTCCAGGTAATCTACCACAGAATTGAGAGAAAGGGAACTAGGGGTCATTATACTGCCCCAAACAGCTTTCAATTTTTTCAGCAATACAAAATCATCCTTCTCCTCGGCGTCCATACTAGAATTAAATTACAAAATACTTCATAATTGGTACCTTACCCCCAGAAGACTACACAAACTGTACCCTATGACTAACAATCATCGTTGGAGATGTGGATACGTGGGCAGTGGAATGGGACATATGTGGTGGTGGTGGTGCAATATTGTGAATTACTTCTGGAGGAACATAACTGATGAAATAGGAGGCTTTCCAAATTCTCATCCCCCTAGACCCATTCATATTTTTAAGCAACAAACATATAAAACTCCCTTCCAAAACTCATAAAATTTTATTTAGAATAATGACAAATAGTGTGAAAACACTTATAGTATAGTATTGGAAATTTAGATACCTCCCCTACATTGTCCTTGTGGAGACACAAGGTCACAGACCTCATAGAATTAGAGGAGTACAGATCTTATAAGCTTGACATAAGGGACTCCTTTATTACATTGCAGGCTATTTGGGAACAATAGAAAAATAGCAAAGGAGAAAAGCGCAAGACACCAGATCTCTGTGCAGCGTTAAAAACACCTTTAATAAATTAACTCCTAACATGAGGTAATATACTCACAAGATAAAAACGTATATTATGCATTTAGTGCATAAATGTGCACAAACATATATCACTGTATGTCTTGTATTCTTATCCGGTTCCCATATGGTCCCCAGAGTAATCCGATTCAGTCCACAGTCCGCCCTGTGTGTTCAACTTCTAGGTACGGAAGCCTCACTGGGACCCAATTCCTCCTAAAGCGGATGTTCCGCCTGGCAACTGACAAACATCTGATTGTAACTTGACGCGCGTTTCGTTAACGACGGAACTTTCTCAAGAGACTCTTGAGAAAGTTCCGTCGTTAACAGAACGAAACGCGCGTCAAGTAACAACCAGCTGTTGAACACACAGGGCGCTGTGAAGCCGATCGTTACCTCTCCTCAGGAATTCTTTAGTAAGTTTATGTTAGTTTATTTGTTGTTCATTGGACTTTATACAACAACAACATCATTTGTAACACATCTGTGGACCGAATCGGATTACTCTGGGGACCATTTAGGAACCGGATAAGAATACAAGACCTACGGTGATATATGTTTGTGCACATTTATGCACTAAATGCACATATACGTTTTTATCTTGTGAGTGTATTAACTCATGTTAGGCGTTTATTATAGGTGTTTTTAACGCTGCACAGAGATCTGGTATCTTGCGCTTTTCTCCTTTGCTACTTTTCTACAGCTCCTTGTGGATTACCTTCCGTTAGAAGAGCTGCATCAACATAATTTCCTAACTATCTTTGAGGACTATTTCAGTTTATCTCCTGTGACTGTGCGGACATCTACAGATCATTTTTAAAGGACAGTAACCTTTTTACATAAGTTTTTACTATATTCATTGCATTTATTTATATATTTTTATATGCGATTATATGGTTATTTATTGTTTTGCAGTACAGTTTTAAATTCATATAGGCGCTATATATGAACTTAAGTGTCTATATTTATAAGTATTTATATATTTTTATACATTATATTTTATGCATTATGATTTTAGATAGATTGTCTCCCACCTTAGATAGATAGCGCCGAGTATTTATTTTGTTTTTATTTTGAAAAAAAAAACACTTAAAACAAAGACAGGACTACATTATGGCACAAACCTGATACTTACCTTAGAAAGACTCATAGGTCACTATTCATAGACAATGTTAGACACCAATATTTAAATAATATTGGTTTCGACACAACCGAAAAAGGACAAAGCCTACAGTAATTGAAAACAACTCCTATGCAATAGACCACCAGCTTAGTTAACCTAAAGGTTTTTATAAATGGAACAAGACTATGCAAATTTCTTGTTTATAATTTTTTTTTTCTTTTCTATTTGATGATAAAAGAGAATCTTTTGTTGCATTTAAATTATATGTTACAATCAACACTGATAATGTTAAGTGTTCAACGGTTTCGAAATATGTAACAAAGTTTCTCAATAAAAAGAGTTTGGACTAAAAAAATTGGATCACTGAGGAAACATTAAAAAAAATTTTTTACAGTACACGGTCCCTTTTATTGTAGAAGAAATATGTTTAATTGATAGACAAAGACAAACAGTATGACAAGATTCAGTCTACATTAAAATTCTGTTCTGAAAGTTCAAGATTTAATTTCATAACCGTTGCAATCTCCTCCTCAGTTCCCAGATTCCCTTTTCTCAACATCATTTATTTACAGTGAATGCCTGCAGTCCTGTAATAGCTCTTCCAAGAATTAAAGCATGGACATCATGTGTACCTACAAAAAAAAAACAACAACAAAAAAAACTATTATTACAATTTAAAAAAAACACAAATTATATAAAAGGAATGTTATCAAACTGTTCTGTATCAAAAGAACAATTTATTTTTGACTAATCAACCTTAAAATGTTTATTAAAAGATAAAAACGGTTTCAGAGCATTGATACAAAGTCTGTAGCTCAGCACAAAGAGCCTAGCAGTCATGTGGGGCAGTGAAGGTACCCAATACTCAGAGCCTGGCACATATAGGGCAGCACAGGGACAAAGAGCCTAACACGTATTTGACGGCCTAGTCAGGGCCGGACTGGAAAAATCAGTCTGGCCCTGGAAATATTTGAAGACTAGACCCAGAACCCCCCCTCAATCCTGCTTTTACCCCCCCCCCCCCCTTACCTTAAATGCCTCTTTTCAGCCACAACATGCCCCAACACCCTCATCAGGAGCGGAACAGCTTTGAAGAAATGCGCTACGCATGCACACAAGGCTTGCTCCATGACCTCCCTGATGAAGGATGTGGCTCTATGGTGACAAGAGCCCACCAGTAACATAAAAATTCTCCATAATGAAGATAAATGTTTTTACCATCCGTTTTCAAACTTTTTCTTCTCAATGGAAACTAGGCCAGTATGTTTGGATAACAGATTGCCACACCTATATCAATTAGCACAGGGTTGCATATCAATACCTGTGGCTATGATGGAGAACTTTTCGGTGGGGAAGAATTATGAAATTATAGGTGTCATAAGTATATATAGACCGGTTAGCTACAAAATGTTTTTCATACCTTCATATGTGTTAACAGCCTCCAGATTCATGACGTGCCTGATGATATGATACTCATCTGAAATACCATTTCCCCCTAGCATGTCCCTTGCTTGCCTGGCTATATCAAGCGCCTTGCCACATGAATTCCTTTTTAGCATAGATATCATTTCTGGGGTGGCTCTAAAAAACGAGGGAGAAAGAGTTGTGTGAATTGCCGATATTATTCCATCTACCCTACCTTTATTTAAATCTATTCTTACTTGTTGAACAAACAGAAAATAATGAATTATACAAATAAGAAACTTGGAGTTCTTGTACCTTAATAATAAAAAAATAGGACAGTCAGTTGCAAAAACGAACTAATTTTTTTGTGTAAAAATTCTGCTTGTCCTATGTTCCCTAGAGAGGACAATAAGCAAAATTCTGTGACCTAATGATTTGCAAAAAGATACAAAATTGCCTTAACCAGGTAACTGATTGCTTACATACTAAATAATATTGGTTTCCTCTCTCTCAATATGTATTATATTTAAATAAATATTAATTGCCACAAAAAGTTTTACGTTTTCTATAAAATGTTTAAAAGCAAGGAAATTCCTAACAAACAGCCCTATTCCCCCTTGGGAGCTTTGAATGACACAGCTTCCTCTTCACCCTGACTCTTTGCAGTCTGCTTTACACCCTTTTACTCTCTCCCTCACACATAGCACCCTCCTCATCTGTTTGTTACACTCAACATCCTCCTTATCCTCTCACCCCTTCTTATTTATACACAGTCCTGCTTATCCTCTCAGCTCACTGCCCCTCACATGCCAGTCCTTGCTCACCCTCTTAGTCGCCCCTCACCGTGCAGCCTCTCCTATAACTCCTGCTCACCCTTCAAAACCACACTGACATTTCTCTAGTGTCATCACCTGTACGGTTACTAAAGTTAAAAAAAAAAAAAAAATTATATATATATATATATATATATAAAAAAAAGTTTCTAAATAAATATATATATATATATATATATTTAGAAGAAAAAAAAAAAGTTATATATATATATATTTAGAAGAAAAAAAGTATATATATATATATATATATATATATATATATATATATATATATATTTAGAAGAAAAAAAGTATATATATATATATATATATATATATATATATTTAGAAGAAAAAAAAAGTTTTATATATATATATATATATATAAACTTTTTTTTTTCTAAATATATAGAAACTTTTTTTTTCTTCTAAATATATATATATAGAAACTTTTTTTTTTTTAAATATATATATATATATATATATAGAAACTTTTTTTTTCTTCTAAATATATATATATATATATATATATATATATATATATATATATAGAAACTTTTTTTTTCTTCTAAATATATATATATATATATATATATATATATATATATATATATATATATATATATTTATTTAGAAACTTTTTTTTTCTTCTAAATATATATATATATATATATATATATATATATATATATATATATATATATATATATATATATATATATATATATATATATATATATTTATTTAGAAACTTTTTTTTCTAAATTAAGACCAACAACATACATTAAGACCAACAACATACAAGTGAGACAAACATTTAAGCATACACAAACCCCTCCCCCTAGTGCAAAAAACCGCCAAAAATGGTTGCCATAGCAACCAAGCAACCAGTTCAAAGTAAATACATTTACCAATGCAACAATGACATCAAAGAAACCAGATCATTATGGTTAATTAGCATCAGGTCAATTAGCAAATCAACACATCATCCTACCACATAATACACCTGCTGTATATTAGTACTTCTAATACCCCAGTGGCAGTGTGTCCTTTTAAAGAGACATATCACAATATTATTAGCTAAGTACAGGAACACAAGAATGTGTAGAAAAAAGGGGTTGAAAAAACGTTTAGTTAAACCACGGCACCTCAACATATTGAAATGCAATTCACGTAATGCACTTATAGTAAATGCCTAACTCATAATACCCGTACTACATAGTCAAGGGTCATGTGTACCATAAATGCTATAGAAGCAAATAGCAGCAAACTCGTTATACAGATACCTCAAACGATGTGACCGTATTACATGCACAAAGTGTAGCACGACCTATGTAATCACCCTGTTCAGCATCGGACCAACCTCGCGCTGAATCTAGCACAGCTACTAGCGGAACAACAAGGGATATGCGCATGCGTGGAAACCCGGCACAGTCCAGCCCCCAATGCTCCAGCTAGGTACCCAATAGGATAGAAAGGACAAGCCCCCACACCGGACAAACAGAGTTAATAAAATGGCATGGTAAGAGGGCCCCAAGGTACTACTAAGGGAAGGAAGGGTCCGGGTCATGAACGTAATAAATGCAGCAGGATATGCAGTAGAAGATAGTACAACACCCCTAATACCCAGATATCAGGAGTCACCCACTTAGGTCTAGTAACCCAGCTAGTTCAGTCTGACAAACACGATGAGAAGGGTATATGCGTCTGTCATTTCTAACCTGTCAGCACCGGTCTTGCGGTCAAGACACCTATTGTCCGTGCATAGGCAATTTTACAGGGTCACAAAAAGGATGTCTATAAGTGTGCGCATGCGTGTAAGCCATGCCCAGTCAATTATTACTGTGTAAGGCAAGGTCCCTGATAGGCCGTTTGGGACAAGCCCCTATCCCTGTGTGAGTGACAGTTTTGCTATGAGATAGGGGGGCAGGGGTCCAAAGTCAAAAGATATGTCGGTCACAGTATGTTTCAGGCTGATGCTGTGATTACAGGTTTGCTAGAGCCCGGTGGCCCAGAAATATACGGATCGCTATAAAGGAAAAGAGACCCCTAAACTAATGTGAATAAATACATAGTACAGGCAGGTCCCATCCCCCTAGATACAGAAAATACTAGTGCTAACAGGGTTCCGTAGTGCAAGGTTAGTAGCACCAGCACTCAGTGATGTGTCAACACTGCGGTGTGCATCAAAAGTAACATCCACTAATATACATAACAGAAACAACCTAAATAAGGGTACACCCATTGGGCACCCCTCCTGGAGGATAAATATGGGCAGAGCCTACAGCCAATCAGCAACCAGACTTCATGAACCCACTGTGGATAAAAGAATGCAAACATAGTATCAGCTACTGTACAAACTAAATTAATCCCCTTAGAAAGATACAACCAGATACATTAGAAGCGTACACAGCTTAGTTCATAAAAAACAATGCCAGTCTATCCCCATGTTCAAACCTCTGGGGTGTATAGTGTCCAGTTTGAAAATCCACTCGGCCTCCTTCTGTAAGAGACGGGTGTCCCTGTCACCTCCCCTAGGCATTGGGGGTACATGATCGATGAGTTTAAATCTCAGGTCCGCCACAGAGTGAGCCTTCTCCATAAAATGTCTGGCCACCGGTTGGTCACTCTTGCCTTTCTCAATTGCCGTCCGGATGGCACTCCTGTGATTAGCCATCCTTTTCTTAATGTCATCTGACGTCTTACCTATATAGAATAGGCCACAGTTGCAATTCAGCATGTACACCACAAATTTTGTGGTACACGTAAGGAAATGCTTGATCTTGTAGCTCGTGTTATTGTGTGGATGTTTGAATTGCTTGCATTGCAGCATGGCGTTACACGTTACACAACTCGGGCACTTGTAGGAGCCCCTTTTGGTGTTTGTCTTGACCTTGCTGTAGCTATCAGTTGGATCAGTGTTCATTAAGATGTCTTTTAGGTTTCTTCCCCTCTTATATCCAATTCTGGGTGGTCCATAGTCGTGGTATGGTAATGATGGATCAGTCTGGACAATATCCCATTTCTCTTTTAAAGTAACTCCTAGTGTTCTCGTGCTAGGGGTGTATGCAGTGACAAAATTCATCCTCTTCTGTTGGTCTCTTTTTGGCATTTTCATGCTCAACTGGGCCCTTGCTTCCTTTATAGTGTTACCATTGTATCCTCTGCTGTAAAACCGTGATTCCATTTCTTTCAGTTGTACCTCACGGTTTTCCTCTGATGTGTTATTGCGGATGACTCTCAGCAGCTGTGCCTTAGGGATGGCTTTTATGAGTGATCTTGGATGGTAACTAGAAGCATGTAGCAGTGTGTTTCTGTCGGTAGACTTTTTAAATAAGGTGGTACCCAATCTGTTGTTTATCTTATAAATTCTTAGATCCAGGAAATCCACTTCATTGTAGCTGGACACTTCCTTCAATTGAACCTGTCCCCCTATTGTGTTCAGGGATTTGACCCACTCGCCAAAGGACTCAATCGTGCCTCTCCAGACCACAACGATATCATCAATGTAGCGCTTGTAAAAGCGTACTTGTTGATTGTCATATACCTTGAACACCTTTTCCTCCATATGTTCCATGAATAAGTTTGCAAAAGCAGGTGCCATATTCGAGCCCATGGCCGTTCCCATGAGCTGAAGATAAAATCTCCTTTCGAATTTAAAGTAGTTCAGCTTAAGACATAGAGATAGAAGTTCAATAATAAAGCTGGTAGGGGGACCCACATATGGGCATCTTTCAAGGCAGTTGGTAATTATCTCCATCCCCATTTCGTGCGGTATAATAGTATAGAGGCTTGTGACATCAAGACTGGCAAGCACGTCTCCTGGTTCTATGTCAGATATGTCAGTGAGATATGCAATGAGTGTGGTGGAGTCTCTTAGGTATGAGCGCATGTTTACAACCAGTGGTTGTAGCATAGAGTCAACATATTTAGCCAGGGGTTGTAGGAGTGACCCCCGTGCTGAGACAATGGGGCGTCCAGGTGGATGTACCAATTGTTCGTGTATCTTGGGGAGTGTATAGAGAATTGGCCTGACTGGGTTATTAGTGGTTAGCCATTCCTTGGTGGTAGGGTCTATCCAGTTCATTTGTGCTGCATGTTCAATAACTGAGTCAATCCGTGCTTTATAGGTAATCGTGGGGTCACAAGGTAAGGCTTTGTAGGTTGAGACATCCGCCAGTTGTTTATCTATTTCAGTCTTATAATCTTGATAATCCTGCAGAACAACCGCACCACCCTTGTCCGCTGGGCGTATGACAATGGTAGAGTCATTTCTAAGGGATTGAACAGCTTCCCAGTCAGTTGTTGTCATATTATTTCTAGTTAGGCCTTGCTCCCTCTGTCCCAATCTTTGTTGGATAAGGCGAGTATATGTTCTAAAACTTGGATTCGTCGTGGGTGGTTCAAATGTACTTGGTTTCTAAAAGGGGTGTCTGTTTTCTTCCAATCCCTTTCCCTGGAAAAAGTCACCCAATTTCAGCTGCCTCTGGAAACGCATACTGTCAATATAAGTAGTGAAGTCATCAGCCTTAGTTGTGGGTACAAAGGAGAGGCCCTTCATAAGTACCCGCCTTTCGTTGTCATTCAGGACATGCTGGCTAAGATTGACCGTTACATCCTCCTCCTCCTGCGGGGTAGTGGGGGTCTTCTTCCAAAATCCGCCCCTGCGTGTATGCGGTCTTCGCCCCTTCCCCTGGAGCGGGTGGTAATGCCTAAAAAAGGCTGAGTGCTGTGCTGGTTCTCATTCTCCTGTGGCCGGTCACCCGAGTAATCCGTGTCAGAGCCAGAACTTGAATCCACCGTGTTCAGTTGTCGGTGTGCATATGTTCTAAACCTTCTTTGTCTTCTTGGCTGGTACTGGGCTCTTTCAACCGGTCCAAGTGTCCATCGGTAAACCTTTTTATCCTTATAATCCTCCATAACATAACCAAGTTTTTTGTTTTTGAAGGCAATTAAGGCATTGTTGTATTCCCGTAGTTGTGTGTTAATCTTGTCCATCCAGTTCTCTGATTTGTCCTGCATCAGGATCTGGCCTTTAACTTCCTCCAAAATGCTGATATCATCCTTTGCTTTTTGCATCTGACATCTGACTTCCTCGACCACTAGCAAGATCAAATCAAGGGAACATTTATTCAATATCGCTACCCATTTCCTGCAGAAGTCAGAGTTCTGTCTGCCTATGGTGGGCACATTGTTGATTCTAAAGCCTCTAGGTATCAGTCTCTTTCTATGGTACTCAGAAAGGTAAATGCCATGAAGTTTAAGATCCACCTCTTTTTTCTTCAATTTGATGAGTTGATTGTACACAGTCACAGCATTTTCCGCTGGATCTTCAGGTAGTAAGGTGTCAAACAGTATCCTTGCTGCATCCAAGTCACTCATGGATAGTGTCTCTGCACCCTCCACATCAGCTGGAATAGTGGCTGTGGCCTGCGTGGGTTCAATGTGCTCCATTGTTGCTTTAGTAGTACCAATTAGTCCCCAGTGAATACCCACACCGTGGTGATGATACAATGTTAAAACACAAGTCCGGTAGTACAACAGAGTGAGGGATCTGATGTGTCACTTGCTGGTGGGTGCATCAGGTGGGTATCCAAGCAAAAAGAGTCAGTTGCACTCTCACAAACAGTTCTCCAAGGGCCAGGGTGCTAGAGTAGTTGAAATGTAGCAAAACAGGAAACAGCACTCTCTGGACTTAAGTAAAAAACAAGTAGTTTATTCAGTAACGTTTCGGGGAATGCTCCCCTTCATCAGACCAACAACATACAAGTGAGACAAACATTTAAGCATACACAAACCCCTCCCCCTAGTGCAAAAAAAACGCCAAAAATGGTTGCCATAGCAACCAAGCAACCAGTTCAAAGTAAATACATTTACCAATGCAACAATGACATCAAAGAAACCAGATCATTATGGTTAATTAGCATCAGGTCAATTAGCAAATCAACACATCATCCTACCACATAATACACCTGCTGTATATTAGTACTTCTAATACCCCAGTGGCAGTGTGTCCTTTTAAAGAGACATATCACAATATTATTAGCTAAGTACAGGAACACAAGAATGTGTAGAAAAAAGGGGTTGAAAAAACGTTTAGTTAAACCACGGCACCTCAACATATTGAAATGCAATTCACGTAATGCACTTATAGTAAATGCCTAACTCATAATACCCGTACTACATAGTCAAGGGTCATGTGTACCATAAATGCTATAGAAGCAAATAGCAGCAAACTCGTTATACAGATACCTCAAACGATGTGACCGTATTACATGCACAAAGTGTAGCACGACCTATGTAATCACCCTGTTCAGCATCGGACCAACCTCGCGCTGAATCTAGCACAGCTACTAGCGGAACAACAAGGGATATGCGCATGCGTGGAAACCCGGCACAGTCCAGCCCCCAATGCTCCAGCTCATCGATCATGTACCCCCAATGCCTAGGGGAGGTGACAGGGACACCCGTCTCTTACAGAAGGAGGCCGAGTGGATTTTCAAACTGGACACTATACACCCCAGAGGTTTGAACATGGGGATAGACTGGCATTGTTTTTTATGAACTAAGCTGTGTACGCTTCTAATGTATCTGGTTGTATCTTTCTAAGGGGATTAATTTAGTTTGTACAGTAGCTGATACTATGTTTGCATTCTTTTATCCACAGTGGGTTCATGAAGTCTGGTTGCTGATTGGCTGTAGGCTCTGCCCATATTTATCCTCCAGGAGGGGTGCCCAATGGGTGTACCCTTATTTAGGTTGTTTCTGTTATGTATATTAGTGGATGTTACTTTTGATGCACACCGCAGTGTTGACACATCACTGAGTGCTGGTGCTACTAACCTTGCACTACGGAACCCTGTTAGCACTAGTATTTTCTGTATCTAGGGGGATGGGACCTGCCTGTACTATGTATTTATTCACATTAGTTTAGGGGTCTCTTTTCCTTTATAGCGATCCGTATATTTCTGGGCCACCGGGCTCTAGCAAACCTGTAATCACAGCATCAGCCTGAAACATACTGTGACCGACATATCTTTTGACTTTGGACCCCTGCCCCCCTATCTCATAGCAAAACTGTCACTCACACAGGGATAGGGGCTTGTCCCAGACGGCCTATCAGGGACCTTGCCTTACACAGTAATAATTGACTGGGCATGGCTTACACGCATGCGCACACTTATAGACATCCTTTTTGTGACCCTGTAAAATTGCCTATGCACGGACAATAGGTGTCTTGACCGCAAGACCGGTGCTGACAGGTTAGAAATGACAGACGCATATACCCTTCTCATCGTGTTTGTCAGACTGAACTAGCTGGGTTACTAGACCTAAGTGGGTGACTCCTGATATCTGGGTATTAGGGGTGTTGTACTATCTTCTACTGCATATCCTGCTGCATTTATTACGTTCATGACCCGGACCCTTCCTTCCCTTAGTAGTACCTTGGGGCCCTCTTACCATGCCATTTTATTAACTCTGTTTGTCCGGTGTGGGGGCTTGTCCTTTCTATCCTATTGGGTACCTAGCTGGAGCATTGGGGGCTGGACTGTGCCGGGTTTCCACGCATGCGCATATCCCTTGTTGTTCCGCTAGTAGCTGTGCTAGATTCAGCGCGAGGTTGGTCCGATGCTGAACAGGGTGATTACATAGGTCGTGCTACACTTTGTGCATGTAATACGGTCACATCGTTTGAGGTATCTGTATAACGAGTTTGCTGCTATTTGCTTCTATAGCATTTATGGTACACATGACCCTTGACTATGTAGTACGGGTATTATGAGTTAGGCATTTACTATAAGTGCATTACGTGAATTGCATTTCAATATGTTGAGGTGCCGTGGTTTAACTAAACGTTTTTTCAACCCCTTTTTTCTACACATTCTTGTGTTCCTGTACTTAGCTAATAATATTGTGATATGTCTCTTTAAAAGGACACACTGCCACTGGGGTATTAGAAGTACTAATATACAGCAGGTGTATTATGTGGTAGGATGATGTGTTGATTTGCTAATTGACCTGATGCTAATTAACCATAATGATCTGGTTTCTTTGATGTCATTGTTGCATTGGTAAATGTATTTACTTTGAACTGGTTGCTTGGTTGCTATGGCAACCATTTTTGGCGTTTTTTTGCACTAGGGGGAGGGGTTTGTGTATGCTTAAATGTTTGTCTCACTTGTATGTTGTTGGTCTGATGAAGGGGAGCATTCCCCGAAACGTTACTGAATAAACTACTTGTTTTTTACTTAAGTCCAGAGAGTGCTGTTTCCTGTTTTGCTATATCTATATATATATATATATATATATATATATATATATATATATATATATATATATATATATATATATATATATATATATATATATATATATATATATATATATATATATATATATATATATATATATATATATATATTTAGAAGAAAAAAAAAAAGTTTTATATATATATATATATATAAACTTTTTTTTTCTAAATATATATATATAGAAACTTTTTTTTTTCTTCTAAATATATATATATATATATATATATATTTATTTAGAAACTTTTTTTTCTAAATTTATATATATATACAGAAACGGTATGCACACATATAATTTTTTTACTAGTGACAATGTGATGTCATCAGTGATGTCTTTGAGGATGTCATGCAAAGCTCACAAGAGGGGAGTGGGGGCAGTTTATGTTAGGAATTTCCTTGGTTTTAAACATTTGATAGAAAACTTAAACTATGGCTTTTTTTGCCAATCGATTGGCTTGTTTTTCCCTAAGAAATTAAAACAGATAATCTACATATGTTTTAGAGAGAAAAAAAAATAAAAAAACTATAAGAAATATGAATTGTTATTTTGTTCTAATTTTTTTTAATAAACAAACACGTATTCAGCAAGAAGGGGCACTAACATATTATATATTTATAGGTTTGTGGGAGGATTGTATATATATAACAACTGCCATTTCAAGCAAAAGGCAAACCTTAGCTGCTTCACTGCTGTGCCACAATGCAGATTTAAAAAAAAAAAAAAGTGGAAGGAACAGGGGAGTTCCCCCGAGTGTGTCTGAAGCTCTCTCACAACGGATACTGTCGAAGCATCTGCAGTTCTCACTGATTTAAAAGGGACAGCAAACACCTTGTAATTACAAGACATTTAAGTTGCGTTGCTATAGAATAACATACCAGCCAAGTCTTAACATTTACTGCAATAAGTTATCAATAACCAACCACCCAATTTTTCTGACATATAAAAAATATATATTTTCCCTTCTGAGCTAGTAACTTTTTTTATTTAGGTATCAAACATATACATCCAAAGTCATAAGTACAACATTAAGGTACATATAAATGGATAAAAGTTTGCTTGACATTTAGTGTATCATAGACAATATACAACTTATTGTAACCGTTATTTGGGTAATACACTTATGCAACATTAAGGTACATATCTGTACCCAATTTTTAACTCAAGTACATAACATTAACAAGCATAGCTAACATTACACAGTCACAATATTACAATTGTAACCAATACCTTAAGTTTAGCTCTTTAAGCAAATTAGAGTGATACACTTAAATAACCTATACCAGTGATTTTTAACCTTTTTTTGCCGTGGCACACTTTTTTACATTAAAAAATCCTGTGGCACACCACCATCCCAAAATTTTAAAAAAAATCACACATTGTAGCCTAATAAAGTATATATATATATATATATATATATATATATATATACACACACACAAACTGTATGTATTGTGCTGTTATGCCATGCCTCCTACAAACTACCCCTGCACTGGGAGTAAAAAACAAGCAAAGTTTAAAAAATATGTCACACTGTTGTCAGTCTGCCGTGGCACACCTGAGGATCTCTCACGGCACACTGGTTGAAAAACACTGACCTATACAATGAGGATTATGTCTCTCGTTTATCTTATCTATAGTATAAGTATGTATCTGAAGCAAACAGTCTCATCTCTTCTTCAAGTATCATAACTGTTCGGTAAAAAAAAAAAAAGGGAATGATATGTCAGCAAGTGTGTATAACTATGAATGCGAGGAGAACAGTTACGCCCAACGTAGTGTAGTCCTACCATGAACTAAGCTCTTGAGCTAGTAACTTTTAACCCCTGACTAATAAACAGTAGTGAAAAACGTTATCTAGAGCGAATAATCAAGTGATCCATGACGTATTATAATGATTTAAAACTGTAATTATTTAAAGATAAATAATAAAAGTGAGCAGAATAAATAATGAGCATATATTGCCAATATTTTTCTACACTTAAACAATGCATGGGGTATTTCATTTTTTAGCTTAATGTTGACTTATAGGGATATTAAATACATCTAACTTTTAAGTAAAACTTGAGCTTTGTTCCACATTTTCTAGACAGGCCAAAAAGCAGAATCTGCAACCTTGGTTTTCAAAATGCTGAAAATTCCCTATAACCTGGCTATTTGATTTGCTGCATTTGCAGGTTAGAGAATTTGCCTATCAACCTTTTTATTTATTTATTTATTTTATTTTTTTAAACGGAGTGTGGGACAAGCACAATTTTTGCAAAAAAAAAAAAAAAGAAAAGTGCTGTTTAATGTGCTTTTAACCCCTTAATGACCACAGGACTTTTCCATTTTCTGACCGTTTGGGACCAAGGCTATTTTTACATTTTTGCGGTTTTTGTGTTTAGCTGTAATTTTCCTCTTACTCATTTACTGTACCCACACATATTATATACCGTTTTTCTCGCCATTAAATGGACTTTCTAAAGATACCATTATTTTCATCATACTGTATCTTTTAAGTTACTATAAAAAAATAAATAAATATGAGGAAAAAATGGAAAAAAAAAACACACTTTTTCTAACTTTGACCCCCAAAATCTGTTACACATCTGCAACCACCAAAAAACACCCATGCTAAATAGTTTCTAAATTTTGTCCTGAGTTTAGAAATACCCAATGTTAACATGTTCTTTGCTTTTTTGCAAGTTATAGGGCAATAAATACAAGTAGCACTTTGCTATTTCCAAACCACTTTTTTTCAAACTTAGCGCTAGTTACATTGGGCCACTGATATCTTCCAGGAATCCCTGAATATCCCTTGACATGTATATATTTTTTTTAGAAGACATCCCAAAGTATTGATCTAGACCCATTTTGGTATATTTCATGCCACCATTTCACCACCAAATGCGATCAAATAAAAAAAATTGTTCACTTTTTCACACATTTTGTTACAAACTTTAGGTTTCTCACTGAATTTATTTACAAACAGCGTGTGCAATTATGGCACAAATGGTTGTAAATGCTTCTCTGGAATCCCCTTTTTTCATAAATAGCAGACATATATGGATTTGGTGTTGCTTTTTGGTAATTAGAAGGCCGCTAAATGCCACTGCGCACCACACGTGTATTATGCCCAGCAATGAAGGGGTTAATTAGGGAGCATGTAGTGAGCTTGTAGGGTTAATTTTAGCTTTATTGTAGTGTAGTAGACAACCCTAAGTATTGATCTAGGCCCATTTTGGTATATTTTATGCCACCCTTTCACCGCCATATGCGATTAAAGAAAAAAAAAAAAGAAAATTTTTTCACAATTTTAGGTTTCTCACTGAAATCATTTACAAACAGCTTGTGCAATTATGGCACAAATGGTTGTAAATGCTTCTCTGGGATCCCCTTTGTTGAGAAATAGCAGACATACATGGCTTTGGCGTTGCTTTTTGGCAATTAGAAGGCCGCTAAATGCCGCTGCGCATCACACGTGTATTATGGCTAGCAGTGAAGGGGTTAATTAGGTAGCATGTAGGGAGCTTGCAGGGTTAATTTTAGCTTTAGTGTAGAGATCAGCCTCCCACCTGACACATTACACCCCCTGATCCCTCCCAAACAGCTCTCTTCCCTCCCCCACCCCACAATTGTCCCCGCCATGTTAAGTACTGGCAGAAAGTCTGCCAGTACTAAAAAAAAAAAGCTATCCTTGATAAAAAAATGTTTTAAAAAAAGGCATATTTACATATGCTGCTCTGGAGGATCCCCCCTTAGCCCCCAACCTCCCTGATACCCCCCAAACAGCTCTTTACCCATCCCCCTCTAACTTATTAGTAGCCATCTTTGGTACTGGCAGCTGTCTGCCAGTACCCAATTTATAGTAAAACATTTGTTATTATTCTTTTTTTAAAATAATTTTCTGTAGCGTAGCTTGCCCCCCCCAAAAGACCAACCCCCCACCCCCTCCCAGATCTCTTAGATTTACATAATTTAGATATATGTGGCCCTCACTGCCACTTTTCTCCCATAATTTTTCTGTAGTGTAGCGGTTCCCACCCGCTCCCTACCCGTTCTCTACCCGTGCGCACACCCCCGGCGTTCCCGCCCACGATCCCGCCCCCTCCACATCATACGGCCCATCGATGGCCGCCCACCCGCCTCCCAGACTAGCTCCCACCCACCAACGAAACCGGCCATCGATGTCCGGTGCAGAGAGGGCCACAGAGTGGCTCTCTCTGCATCGGATGGCCAAGGGGGGTTATTGCAGGATGCCTCGATGTTGAGGCATCACTGCAATAACCGAAAAGCAGCTGGAAGCGAGCAGGATTGCTTCCAGCTGCTTTCCAGACCGAGGACGTACGCCATACATCCTCAGGCGTTAAGTGTATTTTTTTTGAGGACGTATGGCGTACGTCCTTGGTCGTTAAGGGGTTAAATAACAAAATGTAAGGCATTTTTAAACACGTTTTATAATAGAAGGGCCACAGAGTGTGACTGGCACTTACCTTCCCTCATCTTTTAGACGACCTAGTTGTAGACAGGCCTGTAGGCCAATAGTAATTTCTGTCAACATGTCTGCCATCTTCTTCTGGATCAGTTGGTTTCTGGCAAGAGGGACGCCAAATTGTATCCTATGTAACATAAGGTGAAGAGGTAAATTGCCCACTTGTGTAAAGAACATGCTCCATACTACTATATGATTTTTGGAATAGACAGATGCCATATCCCCTGGTTATCCTTTTAAACAAAGGACACCAAGAAAACAAATTTGATAATATAAGTAAATTGAAAATCTTTTAAAACTGCATGCTCTCTCTGAATCTTGAAAGTTTAATTTCAATATCCCTTTAATGGTGTGTATGAAGACAATGCCCTGAAAAGATAGATTTGAAGAGTTGTGTTTCAGGGAGAATCAGAATGAGTAAAGAAGAGAACAAAATATCCCTATAACTTTACAAGCCACATTTGTTTTCTTTTTTGTGCAATATTCTGAAAATAAATGTGTGCGCGCGCCATTAAATGGACATTATAATGGCAAAAAAATAAATAAAAAAATTAAATGCTCTTATTTGTTACAGAAAGTTAGTTTTTGCACTGGTGACCCTTTTAAAACTAGGTGACGATCTTTAACCTCTACAAAAAAATAAAAAAAAAAATAAAAACGCATTTAAGTAAACTTCCTTTGATGAGCTACAAGACATACCCATGAGAAGGGAATGGTTAGTGATTGGCAGATACATGCATATGCCACTCATAATTGGCTCGCCAGCAGTGTCCTACTCAGGGGTTACATCGTGTTGCAGCTAGATTCCATTGTCAAGTAATGGAAACACTGTAAACTTTCTACAATGGCTCAAACTATGAATGAAAATAGAAGACATACCTATCTAAAGTATATTGCCTGGCGGCATGAAGACAAAACTCAGCTGCACCTAAGGCTCCCCAAGAAATACCATAACGAGCATTATTCAGACAGCCAAAGGGACCCTGCAAAACAAGCACATCATGAGTGAATTATATAGAGAAATACATGTTAAAAGACAGAGGGACATGAATCCCATTTTTTTTTCTTTCCTTATTCAGATAGCGTATATCATCATTTTAAACAACTTTATATTTACTTACTGTTATCTAGTTTGTTTTGTTCTCTTGGTATCCTTTATTGAAAATTATACCTAGGTAGGCTTAGGAGCTGCTGACTGGTGGCTGCACATATGTCTCATTTTATTGGCTCACTCAGTGTCTTCAACTAACTCCAAATAGTGCATTGCTGTTTCTTCAACAAATCATACCAATATGACACTGGTTTTCAAACCTGTCCTGAGGCCTCCCCAACAGGCCAGATTTTCAGGATTACCTTGGATGAGAGCAGGTAAAATAACCAGGTTTACTAATCAGCTGATTATTTCACCTGTGCTCTAGTTCAGATATCCTCAAAATGTGGCCTGATAGGGAGGTATGAGGGCAGGTTTAAAAACCATTGGAATAGAATGAAGCAAATTATAAAATAGAAGTTAACTGGTAAGTTGTTTAAAAATTGTATGCTCTATCTGAATCATTAAAGAAAAATGTTGATGTTCATGTGCCTTTAAGTAGAACTATTTGTTGCTATAACATTAGCACTAAAGTGAAATATTAGACAAACTGAACCCCAGCCACTTCAGTTTATATTCTTCAAAGAAACAGGAATAATCATATCCTAATTAAAAGGCACATTAAACACCAAATGCATGATAGATAGAATAATGTATTTAAAGCAACAGTTAGCCTGCAGATATTTTTTGTTAAAAATTATATTTTTTTGAATATTGAAAAAAATGGAGGAGTACAATTTTAGTGACTACCAAACAATGTATGCCACCATGTTGTAAACCAAGTTTCCTTCTCTGCTGGGACCAATAAGGGTCCGTTATAGCAGTTGGAACATCTTACACATATTTGTGGAATTAAATTGATAGTAAATCCTATCGTTTTTAAAACGCTAGGATTTACCAGTGCAACTAATAAAGGAGACTTTCAGTCATGAAATATAAAATACTTCATGCTGAAAGTTATTTTATTTGTCTGCAGCGTTCACCGCGCTGAACGCCTCAGGCAGCCCACGTCAGAACGCTATTTTTTATCACTGAGGTGGTTTTAGCCAATAGCTTGTTAGCCGTCTGGCATAATGCCAGCTGGCCCGCACGGCTATTGGCTAAGAGGTGGAAACATCCCCTCACTGAAAAAATAGCGTTCTGCCATGGGCTGCTTGAGGAGCTCAGCACAGTGAGCGCTTCAGATAAAAAGGATCTTTCAGCATGAAGTATTTTATATAGGAATTGGAAAGCCCACAAATGTCAAAATTAAATTACAGTAAAAAGGGGACAAAATAAATTATAAAAAGTACATTGCAAAGTTGTATTGCTAAATGTATTTACACATTTTATATTAAAATCTAATTTAAAAAAGACATTAAAGCTGAGATAGTATTCCCCATATAGGTTATAGATGTATAGTAAAAAAACATTTGTAATGTACTTGTTTTATTCCCCTTGTCTTATTGTCCTGTAATAGAAGTATTGTGTTTTACCAGTGCCCTGGAGGAACTGGCTGAATTGAATCCTGCAGATCTAACCCTGCAACATTTGTATTTGTTCCAATTTAAATCTAACCCTACATGGTTATAGCAGAAGATCTAAGATAAATATAATAAGGGGCTTTTCAAGGTGTATGCCCCAGGGTTGCAAAACAATCCAAAATTGTGCAAAATGACAGTTTTAAATTATTTTTCACCTGAGACCTCATATCTTTAAGAGGTTATAACCTTTTAAATCAATTTTTCAAATATTTTTTATCAGACAGTATTATGAGTGTAACTGTACTATTAAATGTAATATTAACTTTATTTTTGATGTGTTTTGTTTCGCTAACATTTAAACAGAGCTCTGTAGTTGCGCTAACATGACGCATGTTAAATTCAATTGTGCTCAAGCAAATGTGTTTACTGTCAACGCATGAAAAGCAGTAAAAATACAATCTCGCTCATACGCAACAGTTTGCACACCACTTTCAATCTATCCCTAAAAGAGGTGGGGGGGGGAAGAATTGTACAGTACAATGTCTCTTTAAGACCCACAGTTTTCAGCATTAAATTATAGAAAAATCTAATAATAAATGCACAAAGCATTTTTTTCTACACATATTTAAGGGACATAATACTCATATGCTAAATGACTTGAAACTGATGCAGTATAACTGTAAAAAGCTGACAGGAAAATATCACCTGAGCATCTCTATGTAAAAAAGGAAGATATTTTACCTCACAATTTCCTCAGCTCAGCAGAGTAAGTTCTGTGTAAAAAGTTAAACTCAGCTGCTGTCCAGCTTCAGGTAAAAAAAAAATAAAAAAAATGAAGAAATGAACAGCAGCCAATCAGCATCAGCAGTGCTGAGGTCATGAACTCTTTTACTATGCTGCATCACTTTCAAGTGTTTCAACATTTGGGTATCATAGCGCTTTAAACATTTTATAATACAATCTCAAAGTGTCATGTCCTTTAAAAGAATATTTTTTGTCTAATCTTTGGTTCGTTGTACATAAGACAGTATCTTACACCCATTCCTGAAACATTTGGAAGCAGATTTTCCTCTGGTATTTCTACATCTTCCATAAGGATCATGCCTGTTGCTGAAGCCCGAAGAGAAAATTTGCCTTCTATTTTGGGGGTGGACAGCCCCTTAGTTCCCCTCTCAATCAGGAAACCCCTGACTCTACCATCTTCACATATTGCCCAAACCACACAGAGGTCAGCAATAGGGGAATTAGTGATCCTAAGTAAGGAAACAGGAGAGATACAGACATCATAAAACACTGCTTTAAAATATACTAAAGCATCATTAACCCCTTCCTTGCAGAGCAAGAGTTGTATTAGTTATTTATTTGCATTTATATATAAATTGTTATATTCTATTGGTAAAAATACCTTTTTTTCTCCTCAAAAGACCAAGTCTTTTTAGAAAATAAACAAGTAATTAAATAAATTTGCAGAAATAACATAATGTAAGAAAAACCCCAATATGAAAAAGGACGGGAGTCATTGTGTATTAGATATTTCACACACACACATGTTTTATGGTCTTATATTTAGCATCAGTTCACATTCCAAAAACATAAAAAATTTAGGAGTTTATAACCACATTTTCAATATAAATGTATTCATTTTTGTCACTATACCATTTAGTAATTTATGCAGAAAATGACTAGGTCTAAAATACTGAATATAAACCTTAACATTTTAGATATTTTAAAATTAGATACAATTCGGATTTAGCAGAAAAGGCAACCTAAGTTACAATATGGCGGCGCCCACTGCTTTATGGACATTAACTTTACCCTTATTTTTTCAATATTTAAACAAACTAATATCATGTTTTAAAAATACAGGTACAAAATTATTCTCAAGCTAATATTTGCTCTGAATACATCACTCAAGCAATTATTTATTTATTTATTGTTAAATGTCCCTTTAAGTGTTGCTGCAAGTTATTGCCGTTTTTTTTTTTTTTTTTTACACGGATCACTTACTGGAGGATAAGATCCTTTATTCGAAAGACTCTCCTCTTTCAAATGAGGAGTCACTGTGCAAACCCACCACCACCACCAACTGAAGCTTCACTCGCAAGGAAGTCCCTGGAGTTCCTTTGACATCATCATGCTTATGTGGTGACATCACAGTGAATTCCTACTACTGCTAGTGATAGGAAAGGAGACAGCAGTCTTCTTTACTAGCTGCAGTTTTGGAGGTTGCCAGGATCTGATTTGTAAGGGGGAACACCCAGGATGATTATATGTAATTGTCATTTTCCCTCTGAGCATAATGTGGATGATAACAACATGGTTTCACCACCAAGTGGTTATCCTCAGTAATTTTGTATGTGGTAATAAAATTAGCCATGTGTAGGGAGTCATACCATGTTTTGGATCCATTCAGTGTGTAAGATTTGCCACTTGGGTTGTAACGCGCTCTGGTTTCCATCCCTGCTGGGTCACTACCATGGTTTGGTTCTGTGAGACCAAAACAGCCAAGCAATTCCCCTCTTGCTGTCAACAGATGTAAAATAGTGTAAAAACACAGTCATAGAGCTAGCTGGCTTCTAATGTTACATCATGACAAGTATGCACAGTAACAATGATACTGCAATCTCTTTATCAAACATAATTGTCATCTACGTACCACACTTGCAGTCATGAGAGCCTTCCAAAGTCACACAATACAACTACACGATATACAGAATACTGTACTCTCAGCTTAGGTGTAAACTACCTATTTATATAAGCGATACATTAAAGTAAACCTCAGACGCATTATTCAGTTCAATATCATTTGGGGCTAGAGATAAATGCACACTTAAAGTGGCATTAAAAGTATTTTAATGTGTTGCATCTAAAAGAAAGCTTTACAAAAAGTATTATATATTGTTTTACTTCTTTTAAAAATTGTATGGTCCTCCGATAGATAGGAAATAAATACATACGTATTTCATGACTGTAAAGGGTTGTCCCTGTACACAGAGTTGTGAGATTTATTCATGAAAAAGTATTTTTAAAGGGATATGAAATCCAATTTTTTTTCTCTTTTATGATTCAGATACAGCATATAAATTTTAAACAACTTTCTAATTTACTTTTATTATCAAATTTGCTTCATTCCCTTGGTATCCCAAACAGTGCCCACCACACAGCCCATCCACCATACAGCACATTCCTCTCACCTATCAATGAGCAAACATACATAGCCAAAACAAATTTGATATATTCCATTTTGGGTGTTGCTACAAATTATATATATATATCACACACATATACACACACACACTGTATATATTTTTACACTTGCACTACTTTTTTCTTACACAATGCTCTCTTACCAAGTCTGGGCAGGTATTTTTGCTTCTGTTCTTCTGTCCCGTATGCGTAGATTGGATGCATAACAAGAGAGGATTGGACGCTCATCACTGACCGATAGCTGCTGTCTACCCTCTCCACCTCGCGAGCTAACAGTCCGTATGCCACATAAGATGTACCTGCACACCCATACCCTTGTACCAAAACAACAACAATGGCCCAGTTAAAAGGAAGATAATGTCAGCATTTATATATTCAGAATCTTTAAAAAAACACAAACAGCTGGAGCATTTTATTCAACGGGAACGGTTTGCAGAGTTGGTTATGCTCTGTGTGAATGGAGGATATAATAGAATATATACTGGGATAATCAACAACATCAAAACTTAATTTCCTTTGCTTAGAAGTTTATTTTGCCCACCTTTTTGTCTCCACCTTTAAGTAAAATAAAATCTGGATTCTTTGGCGACTTGCCAATAATGAGGACACTACTACTGGAGGCTTCATTATTTTAAAAGGTGTTGACAATTTCTGTGATGTCAGTCTGTGGTAAAGTTATTGTAAAATTAACTTCATAGCCATAATTAGATGAAATGACGTCATCAATAATATCACATTTGTCACATATATATAAAGTTATTGTAAAGTTATTGTAAAATTAACTTCATAGCCATAATTAGATGAAATGACGTCATCAATAATATCACATTTGTCACATATATAGATAACTGAGGGACAGAGGTGATTTCCATTTACAAAATCTTAGCATCTTTCCGGTTTCAGAAATGAAAGGCGGATTTTTTTACAAAAAAAAATCCTTATATCGCTAAACTTCTTTATTTTCTTGGAATTTATATGTAGAATAATTTAAAAAGTTACTAATTTTAGGATCTGTAGCTCGCTAGTTCTCAAGACTTGTCATGCCCTTCAATAAGCACAATGTCATATACCATATTATTACAAATGTATTGTTACTAATACAACTGTTTTTTGTGTGTTCAATGGACCAACCCAATTGTGTAACCAATAAAATATCACACACAAACTCATTTCATAAAAGATATATTTTTTTTATACTGCAATTTAACTCAAACTTTTGGATACCAGTGTTTTGTTTTAACAAAAATATTTGAGGATAAACATTTATGTCAAGAATAGTTCATTCATAAATTAAAGGAATGGGAAACGTGTGCTTTGTTTCAATGGAAACCTCTGCTGTAGAGGTAAAATATCATTCACACCTCTGTCTGTTGCTCATGTCTACAACCTTTATCCTTGCTTATTTATTTTTAGTAGGCCAGCATGATACAGCCACTCAGAGGTTGTATCATTTGCATATTAAAGGGACAGTCTACCCCAGAATTTTTATTGTTTTAAAAGATAGATAATCCCTTTATTACCCATTCCCCAGTTTTGCATAACCAACACAGCTATATTAATATACTTTTAACCTCTGTGATTATCTTGTATCTAAGACTCTGCAAACTGCCCCTTTATTTCAGTTCTTTTGACAGACTTGCAGTCTGGCCAATCAGTGCCTGCTCCCAGATAACTTCACGTGCACGAGCACAGTGTTATCTATATGAAATACGTGAACTAACACCCTCTAGTGGTGAAAAACGGTTAAAATGCAATCTGAAAAGAGGTGGCCTTCAAGGTCTAAGAAATTAGCATATGAACCTCCTAGGTTACGCTTTCAACTAAGAATAGCAAGAGAACAAAGCAAAATTGGTGATAAAAGTAAATTGGAAACTTGTTTAAAATTACATGCTCTATCTGAATCATAAAAGTTTATTTTGGCCTAGACTGTCCCTTTAACCATTTGTTTCCCCTGTATCACAATGAGGGTTGGTTGGCAAGTGCAAATCAGTAGCTGGAAATATACATCATTATCAGCATCATTATATATATAGCGATACAGAATTTAAATAAACTATTCAAACAAATACATTTATGAAGAATGTGGGAGCTGAACAGACAACAATGGGGTTAACAGCCTCTTTTAGGTCTGACATTCTTGTTACCATTAATAGTTGATCCGAGAACACCAAGTGATCCCATTTCTGATAATATCTCCCGGTCAAACTCTGCAAGCAATAATAAAATGTATATTACAAACACTGTGCCTTTCTTATGGTACTCTGTGCTGTGTGAACAGAAATAACAGAGAGACTGCAAGGTTAGGTACAATAAAGAGTAATGATTGTGGTGTGTGTAGTTGCAGTGTCAGCTGTGCATGTGGGATTGTAAACATCAGAGAGAATTGCTGACTGAAATGTCATTTTTACCTTCTTTTCTGTTGGCCATGAGGATGCGGGGCATCAGCCTGTCCTGGCAGTAGGAGCGGAAACTGTCTCTTATGAGGATTTCTTCCTCTGTTAGCTGGGAATCCAGACACAGGGGGTCTTGCCAGTCAAATTGTACTGAAAACAGAGACAGACTCATGGAACAAATGTACCAGTACATAAAATCAAGGGTATTGCTAAATCACATGTTCCCCTAACCCAGAGCTTTCCAAACTTTTCATGCTGGTGACACACTTTTTAGACCTACATCATTTCGTGACACAGTAATTCAGTTGTACCAGCAAACAGGAGGTTAAACTAACTTGTTTTAAGAGATACAGACACATACATAAATTATATAATAATGAAATGTATTTACAAGTAACAGTATGTGTGTGCAAGAATTAAAAAAAAGTTTAATAACATCAATAGCTACTTACTATTTTAATGGGGTGTATGAGGTTGATAAGATGAACACAGTTTCTGAATATTTAGTGGAATATTAGATAAAGACACTCTCATTTCATCATCAATCATTTTAAAGCTTCCACTTCCTATCCATATATGAAGAGCAGTGGCAGCAATGCACTACTGGGAGCTAGCTGCAAAAAAAAAACACTGTGACTTCTGACTTAAGCTCAGCACTTAAACTGCCGCCCTCAGAGTTCCGTGAGTCCGATTGACTACTGCCCGTGGTGCAAACACACTGCTGTCCCACTCACTGACTACACATGCAATCACAAGCCGATTAAGGAGACTTCACGTGCAGTCAGGAGCCAATGTGCCACCAAAGCCGCCAATGGGAATAGTTTTAGTTCCCACTGAGCTGCGCCAATTGGTTAAGATGATCTGTGACCCACTAGGTATCAATCACGTGTCAACCATGTGATATGCGTAGCAGGCAGGCAGAAAGTCGGAAACCAAAAAAATACAAATTTAAAAAATTTGTGCTGAAGCAGGGACACACCTACACACTGCTGCCGACACACTAGTGTGTCCCGACACAGAGTTTGGAAAGCACTGCCCTAACCAGTATAAATATTAGACACATACACTGACCCAGCATGGCCTTCCTGAAGCAGAACACTTGCCCACTTCCCATAATGCACATGGGTCATTGACAAATAATAATATAAAAACAAAAACTTACATTTTTTGCTTTTATGTTCCTTCTGTGTCTGAAAGTCTGAAAATGCAAACAATGAAACATTAAAATAAAACATATCAATGGCCAACTATACAGGTTTATTTCACTCTAATAGCAAAAGGGCTTATGTGCAATTCTCTTATCCATCACTCAGCTGCTATGTCTATCCCATTGTTGCTGTGTGTATTTTCATTACTGTTTTATTTTTTACCAAACCAGTAGTGTTCATTACTTGACAATTAGAATGTTACCTAAACTCAGTGACAGAATACAAATGACTTAGCATTTAATTTAAAGCATAAAAAGTAAGTTCTACATAAGTATATAAGTGAAGATATCCATTCAAATAACATGTATAGTAATAACACTGCTCTACACTACATATAATCTCAAGCTGCATTGTCTGACTGTATGTAAATGATGTTTAAAAATACTGTAGCAGTTTCCTATATGTATAGAAACAAGGGTCATATTTAAATACATCACAGGATCTTCTAATTTACCATTCAGTTAACTTAAAGTGCTAGATGACCACAGCTCTCACCTTTCTGCTTTGTAACTGTGCCTTGAGTCCTAACAGCACTAAATGTTATAGACCGTCTGGCTGCATTTAGTAGCCGCAAGGTAGTGTTGGTCAACGACATTGTGCCTGTTCTAAGAAACAATGAGGATAATAAAATTTATATTTAATATATATATATATATATATATATATATATATATATATATATATATATATATATATATATATATATATATAATTATTATCTTGCATTAATATGTGAATCACACAACAGTTTTAAACAATCAAATAATAGTATTACATAGATTCATAGTCCTTATTTCCTTATCAAAGTATAGATTACTCTGATGTTAAAAGGGATATTAAACCCATTTTTTTCCCTTTCGTGATTTAGAAAGAGCATGCCATTTTAAACAACTTTCTAATTTACTTCTATTGTCTAATTTGCTTCATTCTCTTTAAATACTTTGCTGAAAAGCATATCTAGATAGGCTCAGTAGCTGCTGATTGGTTGCTGCAGATAGATGCCTCGTCTGATTGGCTCACCCATGTGCATTGCTATTCTTTCAACAAAGGATATCTAAAGAATGAAGCAAATTAGATAATAGAAGTAAATTGGAATGTTGTTTAAAATTGTATTCTCTATCTGAATTATGAAAGAACATGTTTGGGTTTACTATCCCTCTAAATTATAAAGACTATAAGCATTTCCCTAGGTATAATACAGTGTAGGTTTAGCACAGCAAATGTCCATTGTTCAAAGGTCAGTCTGTAGGCAGTGGTCCCACATAGCTTATATCTGGCTTGGTCATGAATGCAGAATACATTGAGACCCATGTACTCCATTTATATCCTGTAGTGTAATTCACGTGGAACTTAGCAAATATGTTACCAGTTGATTACAAATGGTAAAATGCCTATTTAAAATACATGCAGCATGAGAAATGACAGAGGGAACGTTGCTTTGAATGTTACCCTATACCTTCACCAATCAGAACCAAAGGAATGTTACAACGCCCCTTGTTCCTGCCAATCGGATTGAGCAATAATTAAAATTAGTCTGGAGAAAACTAAATAGCTAGGAATCACATGAACGAATATCACTGTGAATTGGACAAAACAATATAAATAACAAGAACAATTGAAACAAATACAATGTGATCCATAGGATACGTATTGCAACTTTACTGAGAGAATTACAATGTATTTATGCGTGTACAGATCTGTGTCCTCCTATGCTCCAACAACATCTGTAAATTCAAAGAAGCACTGCCAGACTGAACTTTAGTCTCAAGGAAGGGATTTAACTATTATATGAAAGTCAGTTCATAACCTGTTTTTAGACCATTATACGAATAATGAGTTTAACATAAATGTGTGAATTTTCGTTATTAATAGATTAAATGTTTATGATTACAATAAAATAAAAATGTATAGAAACACAATCCAGACACGAATTTCCATATGTATTGCTGCAAACTGGCGATGCTATAACATTGTATCTAGTTTTATATTTGTGACGATTTAATGTAGCTACAAAGTGCGTGTGTGTACTTTTCTCGTTCGTGTAAATAACATCCGTGTAAAAAAAACAAAAAATAAACTGTAATTTCTATACTGTACTGCAACATACAGCAATGGCAGTCTGGCACCAAAGGGTTAATATGATGAAAGGGGACAGTCATGATATTGGGATTCTCTGAGTGTGTAATTGTGGGACCTTGAACC